>NW_027258146.1:52500-111966 GCF_045791955.1 Oncorhynchus clarkii lewisi | reverse complement strand
TATTCCCTATATAATGCACTACTTTAGACCAGAGCCCTATTCCCTATATAGTGCACTACTTTAGACCAGAGCCCTATTCCCTATATAGTGCACTACTTTAGACCAGAGCCCTATTCCCTATATAATGCACTACTTTAAACCAGAGCCCTATTCCCTATATAGTGCACTACTTTAGACCAGAGCCCTATTCCCTATATAGTGCACTACTTTAGACCAGAGCCCTATTCCCTATATTGTACACTACTTTAGACCAGAGCCCTATTCCCTATATAGTGCACTACTTTAGACCAGAGCCCTATTCCCTATATAGTGCACTACTTTAAACCAGAGCCCTATTCCCTATATAGTGCACTACTTTAGACCAGAGCCCTATTCCCTATATAGTGCACTTTAGACCAGAGCTCATAAGGCCTACCCTGCTCCATACACTCCCACCCTAGCCCTGTTGAAGGGGCCCACCATACACCCTACACCTCCCACCCTAGCCCTGTTGAAGGGGCCCACCATACACCCTACACCTCCCACCCTAGCCCTGTTGAAGGGGCCCACCCTACACCTCCCACCCTAGCCCTGTTGTAGGGGCCCACCCTACACCTCCCACCCTAGCCCTGTTGTAGGGGCCCACCCTACACCTCCCACCCTAGCCCTGTTGTAGGGGCCTACCCTACACCTCCCACCCTAGCCCTGTTGTAGGGGCCTACCCTACACCTCCCACCCTAGCCCTGTTGTAGGGGCCCACCCTACACCTCCCACCCTAGCCCTGTTGTAGGGGCCCACCCTACACCTCCCACCCTAGCCCTGTTGAAGGGGCCCACCATACACCCTACACCTCCCACCCTAGCCCTGTTGAAGGGGCCCACCCTACACCTCCCACCCTAGTAGCCCTGTTGTAGGGGCCTACCCTACACCTCCCACCCTAGCCCTGTTGTAGGGGCCTACCCTACACCTCCCACCCTAGCCCTGTTGTAGGGGCCTACCCTACACCTCCCACCCTAGCCCTGTTGTAGGGGCCCACCCTACACCTCCCACCCTAGCCCTGTTGAAGGGGCCCACCATACACCTCCCACCCTAGCCCTGTTGTAGGGGCCTACCCTACACCTCCCACCCTAGCCCTGTTGTAGGGGCCCACCCTACACCTCCCACTCTAGCCCTGTTGTAGGGGCCTACCCTACACCTCCCACTCTAGCCCTGTTGTAGGGGCCTACCCTACACCTCCCACCCTAGCCCTGTTGTAGGGGCCCACCCTACACCTCCCACTCTAGCTCTGTTGTAGGGGCCCACCCTACACCTCCCACTCTAGCCCTGTTGTAGGGGCCTACCCTACACCTCCCACCGTAGCCCTGTTGTAGGGGCCCACACCCTGTCCCTGTTTTAGTCAGGAATGTAGAGAATGTTGTGTCCGCAGTAGGGGGCCTTTCTCCCAGGCCCCGGGAGACCGGTCTGCTGGCTAATGACTGACCAGACTATCAGAGTGTTAAACCTGGGATTGACTCCAGGGTCTGTGTTGCTGAAAACCCAGCTCATTCTCCCTCCCTCCCCCCCTCCCTCCCTCACTCCCTCCCTCCCGAATTATTGCTTATATTGCCAACATATAATGTCCATTTTAGCCCATTGAAGTGAATGTTTATTTCTTCAATAGAGAAAATCGTAAAGACACATTTTAGTGAATGCTGGTTAAGAAACCGTTGTCGCAATTCAACACATGGAAATATAAGGGGGGGGGGGGGGGGGGGTACATATTGGGGGGGGGGGGGGGGGGGGGGGTACATATTACAATGGTAATATAATAATCAGCATACAGAATAAGATGGTGCTCTCCAAAATATAGGATTTGTCGAGAAAACAACAACTACAAAAACATCATGCATTGACAGAGTGATCTTCACAAGCCAACTTGTCAGAGAGAGAACAGAATGTAGCAGCTAACTACACAGGACATAGAGAACAGAATGTAGCAGCTAACTACACAGGACATAGAGAACAGAATGTAGCAGCTAACTACACAGGACATAGAGAACAGAATGTAGCAGCTAACTACACAGGACATAGAGAACAGAATGTAGCAGCTAACTGCACAGGACAGAGAGAACAGAATGTAGCAGCTAACTACACAGGACATAGAGAACAGAATGTAGCAGCTAACTACACAGGACAGAGAGAACAGACAGAGAACAGAATGTAGCAGCTAACTACACAGGACATAGATAACAGAATGTAGCAGCTAACTACACAGGACATAGAGAACAGAATGTAGCAGCTAACTACACAGGACATAGAGAACAGAATGTAGCAGCTAACTACACAGGACATAGAGAACAGAATGTAGCAGCTAACTACACAGGACATAGAGAACAGAATGTAGCAGCTAACTACACAGGACATAGAGAACAGAATGTAGCAGCTAACTGCACAGGACAGAGAGAACAGAATGTAGCAGCTAACTACACAGGACATAGAGAACAGAATGTAGCAGCTAACTACACAGGACAGAGAGAACAGACAGAGAACAGAATGTAGCAGCTAACTACACAGGACATAGATAACAGAATGTAGCAGCTAACTACACAGGACATAGAGAACAGAATGTAGCAGCTAACTACACAGGACATAGAGAACAGAATGTAGCAGCTAACTACACAGGACATAGAGAACAGAATGTAGCAGCTAACTACACAGGACAGAGAGAACAGAATGTAGCAGCTAACTACACAGGACAGAGAGAACAGAATGTAGCAGCTAACTACACAGGACATAGAGAACAGAATGTAGCAGCTAACTACACAGGACAGAGAGAACAGAATGTAGCAGCTAACTACACAGGACAGAGAGAACAGACAGAGAACAGAATGTAGCAGCTAATTACACAGGACAGAGAGAACAGAATGTAGCAGCTAACTACACAGGACATAGAGAACAGACATAGAGAACAGAATGTAGCAGCTAACTACACAGGACATAGAGAACAGAATGTAGCAGCTAACTACACAGGACATAGAGAACAGACAGAGAACAGAATGTAGCAGCTAACTACACAGGACATAGAGAACAGAATGTAGCAGCTAACTACACAGGACATAGAGAACAGACAGAGAACAGAATGTAGCAGCTAACTACACAGGACATAGAGAACAGAATGTCGCAGCTAACTACACAGGACATATATTTTTACAGACATTACAGTCTTGTCACAGCTAACAAACAACTCTCACACCACTACAACCAACGTCAATGACTATAGATCCGGCCATGGCTGAGTCCCTATTTCGTGTAGAGTTGCATTACCTCTGACTAGAGCCCTATGGGCCCTGTATAAGGATAGTGTTCTATTTAGGAGGCATGCCTTGTCTCTGTGGTGTCTGGACTGACCATGCTGTGTGTTTTGGGATGGTGCTCGTCTCAGCAGACCAGGCCGTAGCAATCCTCTGTATAGCTAAAACAATTATCCTCCTTATTAGCAGTGCTGAAGGCAGAGTCCCCCAGGGCTGTGTCTCGGCGCCCCTAAAGATTGACGGTTCCGTGGTAGAACAGGCCTGTAGAGTGACAGTTCCGTGGTAGAACAGGCCTGTAGAGTGACGGTTCCGTGGTAGAACAGGCCTGTAAAGTGACGGTTCCGTGTTAGAACAGGCCTGTAGAGTGACGGTTCCGTGGTAGAACAGGCCTGTAGAGTGACGGTTCCGTGGTAGAACAGGCCTGTAGAGTGACGGTTCCGTGTTAGAACAGGTCTGTAGAGTGACGGTTCCGTGGTAGAACAGGCCTGTAGAGTGACGGTTCCGTGGTAGAACAGGCCTGTAGATTGACGGTTCCGTGGTAGAACAGGCCTGTAGATTGACGGTTCCGTGGTAGAACAGGCCTGTAGATTGACGGTTCCGAGTTAGAACAGGCCTGTAGATTGACGGTTCCATGGTAGAACAGGCCTGTAGATTGACGGTTCCGTGGTAGAACAGGCCTGTAGATTGACGGTTCCGAGTTAGAACAGGCCTGTAGAGTGACAGTTCCATGTAAAACAGACCATCTATCTATGCTGAATGTCTGTTCTTACTGTGTGAGTGAAGGAGGGGGAGCTTGGGGGAAGGAGTTGGTCTGGTCATGGGGATTCTGGGTAGAGCCCCTCCTGGACCCTGAGATCCAGACAGCTGCACGGTATGGGCTGGCAGAGTACTGCAGGGGGTCTGGAGGGTATGCACCTGAGGAACCTGGGACATTACCTGTCTGGCTGCGGGTCTGTCTACCTGTCTGTCTATACTGTCTATCTACCGGTCTGTCTACCTGTCTGTCTACCTGTCTGTCTACCTGTCTGTCTATACTGTCTGTCGATACTGTCTGTCGATACTGTCTGTCGATACTGTCTGTCGATACTGCCTGTCGATACTGCCTGTCGATACTGTCTGTCGATACTGTCTGTCGATACTGCCTGTCGATACTGCCTGTCGATACTGCCTGTCGATACTGCCTGTCTACCGGTCTGTCTACCTGTCTGTCTACCGGTCTGTCTACCTGTCTGTCTACCTGTCTATCTACCGGTCTGTCTACCTGTCAGTCGATACTGTCTGTCGATACTGTCTGTCGATACTGTCTGTCGATACTGTCTGTCGATACTGCCTGTCGATACTGCTTGTCGATACTGCCTGTCTACCGGTCTGTCTACCTGTCTGTCTACCGGTCTGTCTACCTGTCTGTCTACCGGTCTGTCTACCTGTCTGTCTACCTGTCTGTCTACCTGTCTGTCTACCGGTCTGTCTACCTGTCTATCTACCGGTCTGTCTACCTGTCTGTCTATACTGTCTGTCTACTGTTCTGTCTGTCGGTCGGTCTGCCTGTGTGTCTATATGGTCTCCCTCTGAGGCCTTCTCCAGGAGCTGAGTCAGGGGGGTGGGGGGGTGGAGAAGCTGGCGACAGAGGTGCTCTTTGAACCCTGTAAAGGATTCCAGTAACTGAGGCTGGACTGGGACCGGGGGTGGGACACACCCCTCCTCCTCCTCCCACAGACACCCCAACGTCGTCCCCCGTCTCCCCCAGTCCCTCAGCCTCCTTGTGTTGGAGATGGGTAGTCTCAGGGCTGGTTTCAGGGGACAGATGGGGTAACGCTGGAGCTGAGACTGGGACTGTCTCAGGTTGCTGCTGTTCTCAGCCTTGGACCATGTGATGCTCAGTCTGATCAACAGCATCTCTCCCCTCCCCTGGGTTGGAGCCCTTGGTTCAGTCCACTCAGTCCTTCCTTGGGTTAAAGCCTTTGGATCGGTCCACTCAGAGGAGTATGGAGGGGGGTTATCTCTCAGAAGGTGTGGCTGGAATCTGTATACTTTCTCAGGACCGATGGTGTTAGATATAGCGCAGGTGGATGTAGAAGAGAGGACTCTGGGATACGGGGGTTTTCTATCTTCCACTGGCTTCCTGGTTTGCGTTTCGTTGTCAGGGGTTATCGGGTACACGGCCTGCAGCGCGGGGCTGTGGAACGTGATGCGTTGGGTCTCAGTTGGAGGTGGATCCGAAATTATCTTGGACATGGTCACAACAGGTACTTTGAGGAGGTCCTCATTATTAAAACTCTTCGTGAGACCAACAGTCTTCTTCTCTGGTAGTCCAGAGGGAACATCTCCCTGCTTCTTCAGACCAACAGTCTTCTTCTCTGGTAGTCCAGAGGGAACATCTCCCTGCTTCTTCAGACCAACAGTCTTCTTCTCTGGTAGTCCAGAGGGAACATCTCCCTGCTTCTTCAGACCAACAGTCTTCTTCTCTGGTAGTCCAGAGGGAACATCTCCCTGCTTCTTCAGACCAACAGTCTTCTTCTCTGGTAGTCCAGAGGGAACATCTCCCTGCTTCTTCAGACCAACAGTCTTCTTCTCTGGTAGTCCAGAGGGAACATCTCCCTGCTTCTTCAGACCAACAGTCTTCTTCTCTGGTAGTCCAGAGGGAACATCTCCCTGCTTCTCAGGCCTACAACAACAGGTGATAGACAAAATGTGAATAGAGACTGAGAATTCAGTCTTACCATCATGCAAAGCAGAGAGATACAGAGACATGTAGGTGCTCTGATTTCTAACATGTTTTAAAAGGGATTTCATGTTTACTCTTTCTCTCTGTGAAAAATGGCTGGCATTTCGAGTATAATATGTTGTACATTGACATGAACACAGCAGCACGGTGTATTCTCCTGAACAAGCTCGTGTTTTATACCCCTGGAGAGATCCATCCTCGGTTTTAGGACTTGTTCTGAATCTTCTCATTATCGTGTCAGGGTGGATAATCTCAATTCAATAAAACACCAATTCAATAGTTGAATCACTAGCAGTTTGTTCGTTCCACTAATGATGCTTTGACATTTTAACTTTATCCAAAAAGGAACACCGAAACTCCAATATCACTTATAGTAAATTGATTATTTGGGGCAAAAATGGAAACATAATGAAATTTACTCAGGTAAATCCGAGGTGGTGTAGATAGTATTAAATGAAGAACCTAATTTCAGGCTTTTACGAGAAAGCTAGCTGTTGGACAGAAAGCTAGCCCTCCGTATTGGCTGTTTGACAGAAATCTAGCCCTCCGTGTTGGCGGTTTGACAGAAAGCTAGCCCTCCGTGTTGGCGGTTTGACAGAAAGCTAGCCCTCCGTGTCGGCGGTTTGACAGAAAGCTAGCCCTCCGTGTTGGCGGTTTGACAGAAAGCTAGCCCTCCGTGTTGGCGGTTTGACAGAAAGCTAGCCCTCCGTATTGGCTGTTCGACAGAAAGCTAGCACTCCTATTGGCTGTTGGACAAAAAGCTAGCCCTCCTATTGGCTGTTTGACAGAAAGCTAGCCCTCCGTGTTGGCGGTTTGACAGAAAGCTAGCCCTCCGTGTTGGCGGTTTGACAGAAAGCTAGCCCTCCGTGTTGGCGGTTTGACAGAAAGCTAGCCCTCCGTGTTGGCGGTTTGACAGAAAGCTAGCCCTCCGTGTTGGCGGTTTGACAGAAAGCTAGCCCTCCGTGTTGGCGGTTTGACAGAAAGCTAGCCCTCCGTGTCGGCGGTTTGACAGAAAGCTAGCCCTCCGTGTTGGCGGTTTGACAGAAAGCTAGCCCTCCGTGTTGGCGGTTTGACAGAAAGCTAGCCCTCCGTATTGGCTGTTCGACAGAAAGCTAGCACTCCTATTGGCTGTTGGACAAAAAGCTAGCCCTCCTATTGGCTGTTTGACAGAAAGCTAGCCCTCCGTGTTGGCGGTTTGACAGAAAGCTAGCCCTCCGTGTTGGCGGTTTGACAGAAAGCTAGCCCTCCGTGTTGGCGGTTTGACAGAAAGCTAGCCCTCCGTGTTGGCTGTTTGACAGAAAGCTAGCCCTCCGTATTGGCTGTTGGACAGAAAGCTAGCCCTCCTATTGGCTGTTTGACAGAAAGATAGCCCTCCGTATTGGCTGTTTGACAGAAAGCTAGCCCTCCTATTGGCTGTTTGACAGAAAGCTAGCCCTCCGTATTGGCTGTTGGACAGAAAGCTAGCCCTCCGTGTTGGCTGTTCAACAGAAAGCTAGCCCTCCTATTGGCTGTTTGACAGAAAGCTAGCCCTCCGTATTGGCTGTTCGGCAGAAAGCTAGCCCTACGTATTGGCTGTTTGACAGAAAGCTAGCCCTCCTATTGGCTGTTTGACAGAAAGCTAGCCCTCCGTATTGGCTGTTTGACAGAAAGCTAGCCCTCCTATTGGCTGTTTGACAGAAAGCTAGCCCTCCTATTGGCTGTTTGCATTCCAGAAGCACTTCTTCCTTCATATTGAGCCACTTTACGCCCATTTTACTAGTCCACCTGCGTTCCATGCTAGAGGTGATTGTGGTGTGTGTGTGTGTGTGTGTGTGTGTGTGTGTGTATATGAGTGTGTAATCTGCATGGCCCTCACAACTCTCCAGTTCAGCTCAGGCTCTTAACCTCTCTCTCCAACTGCTCTCTCCCTCTTTCTCGTACCAGATAGTTAAATGAATGTCTCAGAGTTCCTCTCCTCCTGCCTCCCCCCCCGTTCTCCTCCTGCCTCAGGCAGCAGACTAACCAGCCTTTAAATCATTAATAAGCAGAAAATGAGACCGCGTGTGTCTGCTGCCGGAGATATTGACGAGGCACTTCTTTCTCCTCTTCACCTCTCTTTTCATTTGTTGCCATGAATTTAACGAACAAGACACTCATATTTAGAGTAGCTAAAGCTGTGAAAATAGATTACTGTACGTAGACTACACCTGGGGAGGGATGATTGTTGTGTGAATATAGACTATGATTGCTGTATGTAGACTATACCTGGGGAGGGATGATTGCTGTATGTAGACAATACCTGGGGAGGGATGATTTCTGTATGTAGACAATACCTGGGGAGGGATGATTTCTGTATGTAGACAATACCTGGGGAGGGATGATTTCTGTATGTAGACAATACCTGGGGAGCGATGATTGCTGTATGTAGACTACACCTGGGGAGGGATGATTGCTGTATGTAGACTACACCTGGGGAGGGATGATTGCTGTATGTAGACTACACCTGGGGAGGGATGATTGCTGTATGTAGACTACACCTGGGGAGGGATGATTGCTGTATGTAGACTACACATGGGGAGGGATGATTGCTGTATGTAGACTATACCTGGGGAGGGATGATTGCTGTATGTAGACTATACCTGGGGAGGGATGATTGCTGTATGTAGACTATACCTGGGGAGGGATGATTGCTGTATGTAGACTACACCTGGGGAGGGATGATTGCTGTATGTAGACTATACCTGGGGAGGGATGATTACTGTATGTAGACTACACCTGGGGAGGGATGATTGCTGTATGTAGACTATACCTGGGGAGGGAGAAGCGTGAGACTCCATTATTAGCAGTACTGTGGCGGGGTCCCCCAGGGGTGTGTCCTGACGCCCCTGTCGAGTTACTGTGTGAGTAGCTTCTCTTCCTCACATTGGGCCGTGAGTAATTAGTTAGAACCTACATTGAGAAAGGTATCTAACCTGTACCCAGCTGGACCTGGGGGTCTTTCCTGGTGCAGAGGCTCATGGGTTCTGGTAGATTTGATGATGGGTGGAAGTCTGGAACATCTCAGGTAGCCAGTACCCCTCAATTCCAGAATGGCTCTATGACAAACATAAAGACACATGTACTGAGTGATAAAATATTAGGAACACCTGCTCTTTCCATTACATACTGTAGACTGACCAGGTGATTCCAGGTGAAAGCTTTGATCCCTTATTGATGTCACCTGTTAAATCCACTTCAATCAGTGTAGATGAAGGGGAGGAGACAGGTTAAAGAAGGAGTTTTAAGCCTTGAGACAATTGAGTCGTGGATTGTGTATGTATGTGAGCCATTCAGAGGGTGAATGGGCAAGATAAAATATTTAAGTGCCTTTGAACAGGGTATGGTAGTAGGTGCCAGGCGCACTGGTTTTTGTCAAGAACTGCAAAGCTGCTGGGTTTTTCACTCTCAGTAGTCTCCTGTGTATATCGAGAATGGTCCACCACCCAACTGTGGGAAGCATTGGAGTCAACATGGGTCAGCATCCCTGTGGAATGCTTTCAACACCTTGTAGAGTCCCTGACGAATTGACGCTGTTCTGAGTGCGAAAGGGGGGGTTGCAACTCAATATTAGGTTCCTAATGTTTGGTGTACTCTGTGTATACACATGGGGTCGTATTGACTCATACAGACATGGGGTCATATTGACTCATATAGGCATGGGGTCATATGGACTCATATAGACATGGGGCTATATTGACTCATACAGACATGGGGTCATATTGACTCATATAGACATGGGGTCATATTGACTCATATAGACATGGGGTTATATTGACTCATACAGACATGGGGTTATATTGACTCATATAGACATGGGGTTATATTGACTCATACAGACATGGGGTCATATTGACTCATACAGACATGGGGTCATATTGACTCATATAGACATGGGGTCATATTGACTCATATAGACATGGGGTGATATTGACTCATATAGACATGGGGTTATATTGACTCATATAGACATGGGGTTTTATTGACTCCAGTTCAATCCAAAGCATTTTCCCTCAGGGACAGGAAGTGTTGCATGTTGAGGAGTGGCCTTGATCGAAACATGTCAATGAAAGAAGTGAGGAAGTACCTGGGGTCAGGATGAATCTTAGTAACAGGGGGCAGTCTGAGCTCGGGGATGGTGTGTCTCTTCGGGAAGCCCCGTGACCTTTTCACCTTTGAGGCGTGACTCAGGGTGCTTCTCATACTGGGCATGCTCCGCAGGCTCAGCGTCTCTTCCTGGTCTTCCTCATCCAGGGCTCCTCTTCTCGTTGCACCAGGCAGCGGGGCCAGATCTCTAGTCACATCCTGAACCAAATGAAAACACAGAGGGGGGGTGGGGGGGGGGGGTTCATATGATGCTCTGTCTGAAACCCCTATCTGATCTTTCCAGATCTACAGGAAGGGCGTAGAGGGTCGAAGACAGAGGGGGGGGGGGGTCAATTTGGGATCTAACAAATCAACCACTGTGTATTGATCATTTCAAGAAGCCTGTGCTTTCCCTAAACCCTATTCCAGAGTGTTAGAAGAGAGGATAGCATCTGTATGAAGATGCCTTACTAACTGCTGTTCCTGTACTCTACCTTACGGTGCTGCAGGTAGGCTGGCTCTGAGTAGTATGGGTGTTAGGAGAGAGGATAGCATCTGTATGAAGATGCCTTACTAACTGCTGTTCCTGTACTCTACCTTACGGTGCTGCAGGTAGGCTGGCTCTGAGTAGTATGGGTGTTAGGAGAGAGGATAGCATCTGTATGAAGATGCCTTACTAACTGCTGTTCCTGTACTCTACCTTACGGTGCTGCAGGTAGGCCGGCTCTGAGTAGTATGGGTGCTAGAAGACAGGATAGTATCTGTATGAAGATGCCTTACTAACTGCTGTTCCTGTACTCTACCTTACGGTGCTGCAGGTAGGCTGGCTCTGAGTAGTATGGGTGTTAGAAGACAGGATAGTATCTGTATGAAGATGACTTAGTAGCTGCTGTTCCTGTACTCTACCTTACGGTGCTGCAGGTAGGCTGGCTCTGAGTAGTATGGGTGTTAGAAGACAGGATAGTATCTGTATGAAGATGCCTTACTAACTGCTGTTCCTGTACTCTACCTTACGGTGCTGCAGGTAGGCCGGCTCTGAGTAGTATGGGTGTTAGAAGACAGGATAGTGTCTGTATGAAGATGCCTTACTAACTGCTGTTCCTGTACTCTACCTTACGGTGCTGCAGGTAGGCCGGCTCTGAGTAGTATGGGTGTTAGAAGACAGGATAGTATCTGTATGAAGATGCCTTACTAACTGCTGTTCCTGTACTCTACCTTACGGTGCTGCAGGTAGGCCGGCTCTGAGTAGTATGGGTGTTAGAAGACAGGATAGTATCTGTATGAAGATGCCTTACTAACTGCTGTTCCTGTACTCTACCTTACGGTGCTGCAGGTAGGCTGGCTCTGAGTAGTATGGGTGTTAGAAGACAGGATAGTATCTGTATGAAGATGACTTAGTAGCTGCTGTTCCTGTACTCTACCTTACGGTGCTGCAGGTAGGCCGGCTCTGAGTAGTATGGGTGTTAGAAGACAGGATAGTATCTGTATGAAGATGCCTTACTAACTGCTGTTCCTGTACTCTACCTTACGGTGCTGCAGGTAGGCCGGCTCTGAGTAGTATGAGAGGACAGGGGAAACGGTCTCTCTGTGGGGTGACTGGGTTCTCTTCGTGATCCTGGGGAGGTGAATCATCTTAAGGAAGTGCTGCTGATCCGAGGGCCTGTCCACAAGACACATGGATGTTTCCTCACAATGGACGAGGAAACAGGGTTATATAGATCGTTGGTGCCTATGAAGCTATACGTTGTACCAGTTTTATAGAGATAAACAATGTCAATAAACAACTTGAAACTATCTGCAGCATCAAGGAATATCCAATCCTGATATTGTGTAGTATGTGTTCAACTTCCTTAGAGATAAAGAAACGTTGTTTATCCTCAACGTTTATACAATCCTGATATTGAACAATTTCTTTAGAGACATAAAAACTCATAACTTAAAAAGCATCAATATATTGTAAACCCACTCACCAGCCTCTTGTTCCTTCCATGAAGTGTTTCTTTGTCAGCTCAGGATGCTGCTGTTGTCCTCATATCTACTGTAGAAGAGCCGGGAGACAGAAAATAGCTTTTAAAAACCTTTAAATGACGTTTCCAAACTGAGAATGAATCTAAACATTCCTATTCATTAGAATGAGTCTTTCTGTTGTTATGGTAATCATTCAGTCTTTCAGCCAGCAGCACCGGTAAGATTCTATTAGTGCGGGAAGCTATTTATTTATTTATTATTTATATTTGCATATAAATAGCATTTTGCTGCTTTAATTCCAGCTCTGGGCGCAGGAAAACCATGTTTAATGATTGCTTGGATGGTAATCTGACAAAACTGATTCAAGAGAAGTCTTTTAAAATTAACCCACTTAGTGTTTTTAAGGTTAAATTGTTGATTAAGTTTAAAATTTGCCATGAAATAACCTGGTTGTATCGGGTCCACTCCTGTCTCTCTGCCAAAACACAACCTCTGAAATACTCAAGTCATTTCAAGTGGTCCTTAACCCTCACATGAACTCGGGAATGCTGCCTACAACCTCGTGGTAATGATGAGTATTCGGACAAAATCAAAATCACTTCATCACACGCCAGACCTTTCTTGAGTTGAAGAACAAACTCAAACGTGTTTAGTGTTTCTGCAGAATAAAGCTTATAGCGTACATCTTACCTCAAAAGACACGGAGTTACGTGATCGTGTAAAGTTCAGTAGTGAGTCGTACCTGAGTGCTGGTCATGTCGGCCGTCGAGCAGGGTGGCTAGTGGGAGGTAGAGTGTTGAGGAGGCTCCTGAGTGCCTGCCTCTGCCCCCTCCTACCTCTTGCAGAGGGACACCGGGAACTAACACGGGGGGGATAGGTCAGCTCTAAAGTCCCAGTTAAGCCAGCCCACTGCTGCTGATGGGTTCTTCTATGGGGACGGACAAAGAAAACTTCCGGAACCTGTTTTTTTTTCTTTCTAAGAATGTAGCTGTCTATGACATCATAAGCTTCTTAGAACCTGTTTTTTTTCTTTCTAAGAGTGTAGCTGTCTATGACATCATAAGCTTCTTAGAACCTGTTTTCTTTATTTCTAAAGAGTGTAGCTGTCTGACATCATAAGCTTCTTAGAACCTGTTTTCTTTCTTCCTAAGAGTGTAGCTGTCTATGACATCATAAGCTTCTTAGAACCTGTTTTCTTTATTTCTAAGAGTGTAGCTGTCTATGACATCATAAGCTTCTTAGAACCTGTTTTCTTTCTTCCTAAGAGTGTAGCTGTCTATGACATCATAAGCTTCTTAGAACCTGTTTTTTTTCTTCCTAAGAGTGTAGCTGTCTATGACATCATAAGCTTCTTAGAACCTGTTTTTTTTCTTTCTAAGAGTGTAGCTGTCTATGACATCATAAGCTTCTTAGAACCTGTTTTCTTTATTTCTAAAGAGTGTAGCTGTCTGACATCATAAGCTTCTTAGAACCTGTTTTCTTTCTTCCTAAGAGTGTAGCTGTCTATGACATCATAAGCTTCTTAGAACCTGTTTTCTTTATTTCTAAGAGTGTAGCTGTCTATGACATCATAAGCTTCTTAGAACCTGTTTTTTTTCTTTCTAAAGAGTGTAGCTGTCTGACATCATAAGCTTCTTAGAACCTGTTTTTTTTCTTCCTAAGAGTGTAGCTGTCTATGACATCATAAGCTTCTTAGAACCTGTTTTCTTTCTTTCTAAGAATGTAGCTGTCTATGACATCATAAGCTTCTTAGAACCTGTTTTCTTTCTTTCTAAGAGTGTAGCTGTCTATGACATCATAAGCTTCTTAGAACCTGTTTTTTTTCTTCCTAAGAGTGTAGCTGTCTATGACATCATAAGCTTCTTAGAACCTGTTTTTTTTCTTTCTAAGAGTGTAGCTGTCTATGACATCATAAGCTTCTTAGAACCTGTTTTCTTTCTTTCTAAGAGTGTAGCTGTCTATGACATCATAAGCTTCTTAGAACCTGTTTTTTTTCTTCCTAAGAGTGTAGCTGTCTATGACATCATAAGCTTCTTAGAACCTGTTTTTTTTCTTTCTAAGAGTGTAGCTGTCTGACATCATAAGCTTCTTAGAACCTGTTTTTTTTCTTCCTAAGAGTGTAGCTGTCTATGACACCATAAGCTAGCCATATCAGGGCTATGGGCTGGCCGTACTCCTTCAATAAGACCCCACACAAAACAGGGACTACTCAGTCTGAAGGAACAGGGACTACTCAGTCTAAAGGACCAGGGACTACTCAGTCTAAAGGACCAGGGACTACTCAGTCTAAAGGACCACTCAGTCTGAAGGACCAGGGACTACTCAGTCTGAAGGACCAGGGACTACTCAGTCTGAAGGACCAGGAACTACTCAGTCTGAAGGACCACTCAGTCTGAAGGACCACTCAGTCTGAAGGACCAGGAACTACTCAGTCTGAAGGAACAGGGACAGTTGATTGCATCAGAATAGATTTAGGCTACCATCATCTAGATTTATAGGATTTTACCTTGAGGTTTGAAATGATTTTGCCCTTACAGTATGTGTTTTTTCCCTCCAGGTAGACCATTATCACTGATTAACAGAACAGAACATTACCTTAGACTATGAACTTGTTTCCTCTGACTGGTATCCAAAGCCAACCTGAGTTGAGCACTATGTTTATGACATCTGTGTTTGAGAGATCTGTGAGTTGAGCCCTGTGTTTGAGTGATATGTATTTGAGAGATCTATGAGTTTACCCCTGGGGGTGAGAGAATTGTGAGTTGAGCCATGTGTTTGAGAGGAGACCTGTGAGTTGAGCCTTGTTTGAGAGATCTGTGACCTGAGCCCTGTTTGAAAGATATTTGAGTTGCGCCCTTTGTTTAAGAGGAGACCTGTGAGTTGAGCCTTGTGTTTGTGAGAGCTGAGTTTGAGAGATCTGTGTTTGAGATGAGATCTGTGATTTGAGCCCTGTGTTTGAGAGATATGTAAGTTGAGCCCTGTGTTTGAGAGATATGTAAGTTGAGCCCTGTGTTTGAGAGATATGTAAGTTGAGCCCTGTGTTTGAGAGATATGTAAGTTGAGCCCTGTGTTTGAGAGATATGTAAGTTGAGCCCTGTGTTTGAGAGATATGTAAGTTGAGCCCTGTGTTTGAGAGATATGTAAGTTGAGCCCTGTGTTTTAGAGATATGTAAGTTGAGCCCTGTGTTTGAGAGATATGTAAGTTGAGCCCTGTGTTTGAGAGATATGTGGGGAGCCCTTGTGTTTGTGATTAGATATTAAAAACTCTAGCTGCGTCGGGGACCCCCACCTGATTCAACTTGTCAACTAATCACCAAGCCCTTGAATAGGTGAATCAGGTGAGCTAGTTGAGAGCTACAACAACAATGTGAAACGTCTGGGGGACCCCGAAGGGAGGGTTGAGAAACACGGCTTTAGAGGTGGCTCAGTGGACTGTGAACATTCCTATCAGCAAAAACACAGAGGAGATAACAGAGAGGACCAGCCTGGATACTTTCTACATTGTCAAGGCTGGTCCTCTCGGTTACTTCCTCTTCTACTAGAAAGGAGGTAACAGAGAGGACCAGCCTGGTAGGTAACAGAGAGGAGAGCTCTCCTATCAGACCACACCAGACGGACTAAGCCCCACCTACAGTGTTCTCTCAGAGTAGAGCTCTCCTATCAAGCCACACCAGAGGGACTAAGCCCCACCTACAGTGTTCTCCCAGAGTAGAGCTCTCCTATCAGGCCGCACCAGAGGGACTAACCACCTCCTGCTGTGATGTCTCCCAGAGTAGAGCTCTCCTATCAGACCACACCAGAGGGACTAAGCCACACCTACAGTGTTCTCCCAGAGTAGAGCTCTCCTATCAGGCCACACCAGAGGGACTAAGCCCCGCCTACAGTGTTCTCCCAGAGGAGAGCTCTCCTATCAGGCCACACCAGAGGGACTAAGCCCCGCCTACAGTGTTCTCCCAGAGGAGAGCTCTCCTATCAGGCCACACCAGAGGGACTAAGCCCCGCCTACAGTGTTCTCCCAGAGTAGAGCTCTCCTATCAGGCCACACCAGCATCACACATTCCAGACACTACAATCATTAGCTCCCTCACATAATCCACACAGAGCACACACTCACCAAGCATAGAGCTGCTGCTGCTAGTTCCAGCATATATAGACCATTTACAAGGACTATACAATGAAGTGGGACCTAAATACCTGATAGTCTTTGTCATTGTTTGGTTTTAGTTGCAGTTTCAGAGATAAGTTCATGTTGTTTGGAGAGACAGAACACCAGTTCAGTTGATGTTGTTTGGAGAGAGAGAATACCAGTTCAGTTGATGTTGTTTGGAGAGATAGAATACCAGTTAAGTTGATGTTGTTTGGAGAGATAGAATACCAGTTCAGTTCATGTTGTTTGGAGAGATAGAATACCAGTTCAGTTCATGTTGTTTGGAGAGATAGAATACCAGTTCAGTTCATGTTGGAGAGATATAATACCAGTTCAGTTCATGTTGTTTGGAGAGATAGAATACCAGTTCAGTTCATGTTGTTTGGAGAGATAGAATACCAGTTCAGTTTGTTGTTTGGAGAGATAGAATACCAGTTCAGTTGATGTTGTTTGGAGAGATAGAATACCAGTTCAGTTCATGTTGTTTGGAGAGATAGAATACCAGTTCAGTTCATGTTGTTTGGAGAGATAGAACACCAGTTCAGTTCATGTTGGAGAGAAGTCATTTTTACCTTTATTTAACTAGGCAAGTCAGTTAAGAACAAATTCTTATTTACAATGACGGCCTAGGAACAGTGGGTTAACTGCCTTGTTCAGGGGAACAGTGGGTTAACTGCCTTGTTCAGGGGAACAGTGGGTTAACTGCCTTGTTCAGGGGAACAGTGGTTTAACTGCCTTGTTCAGGGAAACAGTGGGTTAACTGCCTTGTTCAGGGGAACAGTGGGTTAACTGACTTGTTCAGGGGAACAGTGGGTTAACTGCCTTGTTCAGGGGAACAGTGGGTTAACTGCCTGTTCAGTGGCAGAACGACAGATTCTATTTGATCCAGCAACCTTCCAGTTATTGGCCCCGATGCTCTAACCACTAGACTACCTGCCGCCCCACGTAGCCTAGTGGTTAAATAAAACCAGTTCCCTTCCAGTTACTGGGCCCGATGCTCTAACCACTAGACTACCTGCCGCCCCACGTAGCCTAGTGGTTAAATAAAACCAGTTCCCTTCCAGTTACTGGCCCCGATGCTCTAACCACTAGACTACCTGCCGCCCCACGTGGTTAAATAAAACCAGTTCAGAAATATTGTTTGGCTTGAATCTATAATATTTACTGGTGACCACTGCTCCCTACTGGCAGAGTGAGTATGTCCAAGGACCTCAACGGAGTCAAAGGCTCCATCCCAATTGACCTTCCTTCCCCTGGAAGTGTGTACACACCAGTGTAAACATGCATACTTCAGGGGAAGGGTGGAGAATGGGGACACAACCTAAGGTAAAGATGTCCACTCCACTTCTCCTCCTTAATGAGCTAATTAAATGATCCTTCAAACCTTCCAAAGCTTATTAGCAGCACTCTAATTGGCCCTCCACGTTAATTAATTAATTAGTTTACTTGCTCGTGTGGAACATTAGATTCCCCCCCTTTTCATCTGATCAGCAACAAATTGGGGACAAGTGAGACATACATTGAGGAACTTTACAAAAGTTCCTTTCTGATTCTGAAGTGGCATGTAGCCTAGCGGTTAAAGAGCTGGTCCAGTAACTCAAAAAGTAGCCGGTTCGAAGACTTGAGCAGACGATGTGAGAAAATCTGTCGATGTGCCCTTGAGCAAGGCACTTCGTCTCAATTTGATCTAGGAGTGCCCAACTACTATGGCTACACCCTGTGAAACCGTTTCACTGACCTATCCTGGTGTGTGTGTGTGACAATAAAACATTTTTTATTTTGATGATCTGGGATGTCCCTGCCATCTTTGGCGCGTATACAATGCTGATAGGTGTACTTGTTAGGACTATAAAACTGAACAGACATGGACCAGTCGTTTAGCGTCGAGTAGCTAGTGACCTTTACAGAGATAGATTTTCTATGATGAACGTCATCTTTAAAAGGTTTGGGTTTTCATCAACTGAACGTATTATCTACGTTGGGTTATGAGGCTCGCTGCAGTCAGCTAACACAGAAAAGGTTTGGGTTTTCATCAACTGAACCTATTATCTATGTTGGGTTATGAGGCTCGCTGCAGTCAGCTAACACAGAAAAGGTTTGGGTTTTCATCAACTGGACGTATTATCTACGTTGGGTTATGAGGCTCGCTGCAGTCAGCTAACACAGAAAAGGTTTGGGTTTTCATCAACTGGACGTATTATCTACGTTGGGTTATGAGGCTCGCTGCAGTCAGCTAACACAGAAAAGGTTTGGGTTTTCATCAACTGGACGTATTATCTACGTTGGGTTATGAGGCTCGCTGCAGTCAGCTAACACAGAAAAGGTTTGGGTTTTCATCAACTGGACGTATTATCTACGTTGGGTTATGAGGCTCGCTGCAGTCAGCTAACACAGAAAAGGTTTGGGTTTTCATCAACTGGACGTATTATCTACGTTGGGTTATGAGGCTCGCTGCAGTCAGCTAACACAGAAAAGGTTTGGGTTTTCATCAACTGAACGTATTATCTACGTTGGGTTATGAGGCTCGCTGCAGTCAGCTAACACAGAAAAGGTTTGGGTTTTCATCAACTGAACGTATTATCTACGTTGGGTTATGAGGCTCGCTGCAGTCAGCTAACACAGAAAAGGTTTGGGTTTTCATCAACTGGAAGTATTATCTACGTTGGGTTATGAGGCTCGCTGCAGTCAGCTAACACAGAAAAGGTTTGGGTTTTCATCAACTGGACGTATTATCTACGTTGGGTTATGAGGCTCGCTGCAGTCAGCTAACACAGAAAAGGTTTGGGTTTTCATCAACTGGACGTATTATCTACGTTGGGTTATGAGGCTCGCTGCAGTCAGCTAACACAGAAAAGGTTTGGGTTTTCATCAACTGAACGTATTATCTATGTTGGGTTATGAGGCTCGCTGCAGTCAGCTAACACAGAAAAGGTTTGGGTTTTCATCAACTGGACCTATTATCTATGTTGGGTTATGAGGCTCGCTGCAGTCAGCTAACACAGAAAAGGTTTGGGTTTTCATCAACTGGACGTATTATCTACGTTGGGTTATGAGGCTCGCTGCAGTCAGCTAACACAGAAAAGGTTTGGGTTTTCATCAACTGGACGTATTATCTACGTTGGGTTATGAGGCTCGCTGCAGTCAGCTAACACAGAAAAGGTTTGGGTTTTCATCAACACAAAGCATTATGGAACTGGCCTGCTGCTTGGAGGGTAGCATTATGGAACTGGCCTGCTGCTTGGAGGGTAGCTTTATGGCACTGGCCTGCTGCTTGGAGGGTAGCATTATGGAACTGGCCTGCTGCTTGGAGGGTAGCTTTATGGCACTGGCCTGCTGCTTGGAGGGTAGCATTATGGAACTGGCCTGCTGCTTGGAGGGTAGCATTATGGTACTGGCCTGCTGCTTGGAGGGTAGCATTATGGTACTGGCCTGCTGCTTGGAGGGTAGCATTATGGTACTGGCCTGCTGCTTGGAGGGTAGCATTATGGCACTGGCCTGCTGCTTGGAGGGTAGCATTATGGCACTGGCCTGCTGCTTGGAGGGTAGCATTATGGAACTGGCCTGCTGCTTGGAGGGTAGCATTATGGAACTGGCCTGCTGCCTGGAGGGTAGCATTATGGTACTGGCCTGCTGCTTGGAGGGTAGCATTATGGCACTGGCCTGCTGCTTGGAGGGTAGCATTATGGCACTGGCCTGCTGCTTGGAGGGTAGCATTATGGAACTGGCCTGCTGCTTGGAGGGTAGCATTATGGAACTGGCCTGCTGCCTGGAGGGTAGCATTATGGTACTGGCCTGCTGCTTGGAGGGAAGCATTATGGCACTGGCCTGCTGCTTGGAGGGTAGCATTATGGAACTGGCCTGCTGCTTGGAGGGTAGCATTATGGAACTGGCCTGCTGCTTGGAGGGTAGCATTATGGTACTGGCCTGCTGCTTGGAGGGTAGCATTATGGTACTGGCCTGCTGCTTGGAGGGTAGCATTATGGCACTGGCCTGCTGCTTGGAGGGTAGCATTATGGCACTGGCCTGCTGCTTGGAGGGTAGCATTATGGAACTGGCCTGCTGCTTGGAGGGTAGCATTATGGCACTGGCCTGCTGCTTGGCGGGTAGCATTATGACACTGGCCTGCTGCTTGGAGGGTAGCATTATGGCACTGGCCTGCTGCTTGGAGGGTAGCATTATGGAACTGGCCTGCTGCTTGGAGGGTAGCATTATGGAACTGGCCTGCTGCTTGGAGGGTAGCATTATGGCACTGGCATGCTGCTTGGAGGGTAGCATTATGGCACTGGTCTGCTGCTTAGAGGGTAGCATTATGGCACTGGCCTGCTGCTTGGAGGGTAGCATTATGGAACTGGCCTGCTGCTTGGAGGGTAGCATTATGGCACTGGCCTGCTGCTTGGAGGGTAGCATTATGGCACTGGCCTGCTGCTTGGAAAGTAGCATTATGGCACTGGCCTGCTGCTTGGAGGGTAGCATTATGGAACTGGCCTGCTGCTTGGAGAGTAGCATTATTGAACTGGCCTGCTGCTTGGAGGGTAGCATTATGGAACTGGCCTGCTGCTTGGAGGGTAGCATTATGGCACTGGCATGCTGCTTGGAGGGTAGCATTATGGCACTGGTCTGCTGCTTAGAGGGTAGCATTATGGCACTGGCCTGCTGCTTGGAGGGTAGCATTATGGAACTGGCCTGCTGCTTGGAGGGTAGCATTATGGCACTGGCCTGCTGCTTGGAGGGTAGCATTATGGCACTGGCCTGCTGCTTGGAAAGTAGCATTATGGCACTGGCCTGCTGCTTGGAGGGTAGCATTATGGAACTGGCCTGCTGCTTGGAGAGTAGCATTATTGAACTGGCCTGCTGCTTGGAGGGTAGCATTATGGAACTGGCCTGCTGCTTGGAGGGTAGCATTATGGCACTGGCCTGCTGCTTGGAGGGTAGCATTATGGCACTGGTCTGCTGCTTAGAGGGTAGCATTATGGAACTGGCCTGCTGCTTGGAGGGTAGCATTATGGCACTGGCATGCTGCTTGGAGGGTAGCATTATGGAACTGGTCTGCTGCTTGGAGGGAAGCATTATGGCACTGGCCTGCTGCTTGGAGGGTAGCATTATGGCACTGGCCTGCTGCTTGGAGGGTAGCATTATGGAACTGGCCTGCTGCTTGGAGAGTAGCATTATTGAACTGGCCTACTGCTGCCTGCTGCTTGGAGAGTAGCATTATTGAACTGGCCTGCTGCTTGGAGGGTAGCATTATGGAACTGGCCTGCTGCTTGGAGGGTAGCATTATGGCACTGGCATGCTGCTTGGAGGGTAGCATTATGGCACTGGCATGCTGCTTAGAGGGTAGCATTATGGCACTGGCCTGCTGCTTAGAGGGTAGCATTATGGAACTGGCCTGCTGCTTGGAGGGTAGCATTATGGCATGAATTACATGTTTACATAGGCAGACCAATTATGCATGTTTCTTTCTCACTCACTGGTCTTTTGACCAATTGGATCAGCTCTGAAAAAGATCTGTGATTGGTCAAAAGACCAATTAGTAGAAAAAAAATATCAGAATTGTTTTTCCAAACACAACCATGTTTTCACACTTGTAACTGCAACAACATTTTTGCTCAGGGCCCCGAAAAGGCTAGGGCCGGCTCAGTTTGCATTTCTGGGTATGATTAGGGCCCCTAAAAGGCGAGGGCCGGCTCTGGCTGGATATGGATAGGGCCTCGAAAAGGCCAGGGCCGGCTCTGGGTGCATGTCTGGGTATGGATAGGGCCCCTAAAAGGCCAGGGCCGGCTCTGGGTGCATGTCTGGATATGCACGTGGGTACGCAAACCCACGAGCCACTGCGGGCTCTCATGTTATGTTCAGATGTTTTGTGGCCCCCATCAAATGTGCCTATCCCTGCACTAGAGGGATCATGAATGACAGCATTAATTCAGGCAGAAATGGACCTCTTTATTTGGGCATTGTTCCATAGATGGATTTATTTACCTCATCACACCTGAACTCTCAAGAGCAAGAAATACTGAGCTTTACATACAGCTGAAGTCAGAAGTTTACATACACTTAGGTTGGAGTCATTCAAACTTGTTTTTCAACCACTCCACACATTTCTTGTTAACAAACTATAGTTTTGGCAAGTTGGTTAGGACATCTACTTTGTGCATGACACAAGTCATTATTCCAACAATTGTTTACAGATTATTTCACTGTATTACAATTCCAGTGGGTCAGAAGTTTCCATACACTAAGTTGACTGTGCATTTAAACAGCTTAGAAAATTCCAGAAAATTATGTCATTGCTTTAGAAGCTTCTGATAGGCTAATTGACATCATTTGAGTCAATTGGAGGTGTACCTGTGGATGTATTTCAAGGCCTATCTTCAAACTCAGTGCCTCTTTCCCATGACATCATGGGAAAATCAAAAGAAATCAGTCAAAAATGGTAGACCTCCACAAGTCTGGTTCATCCTTGGGAGCAATTTCCGAAACCCTGAAGGTACCACGTTCATCTGTACAAACAATAGTACACAAGTATAAACACCATTGGACCACTCAGCCGTCATACTGCTCAGGAAGGAGATCTGTTCTGTCTCCTGGAGATGAACGTACTTTGGAGCGAAAGGTGCAAATCAATCCCAGAACAACAGCAAAGGACCTTGTGAAGATGCTGGAGGAAACAGGTACAAAAGATTCTATATCCACAGTAAAACGAGTCCTATATCGACCTAACCTGAAAGGCCGCTCAGCAAGGAAGCCGCCACTGCTCCAAAACCGCCATAAAAAAGCCAGACTATGGTTTGCAACAGCACATGGGGACAAAGATCGTACTTTTTGGAGAAATGTCCTCTGGTCTGATGAAACAAAAATAGAACTGTTTGGCCATAATGACCATCGTTATGTTTGAAGGGAAAAGGGGGAGGCTTGCTAGCCGAAGAACACCATCCCAACCGTGAAGCACGGGGGTGGCAGCATCATGTTGTGGGGGTGCTTTGCTGCAGGAGAGACTGGTGCACTTCACAAAATAGATGACATCATGAAAAGGAAAATTATGTGGATATATTGAAGCAACATCTCAAGACATCAGTCAGGAAGTTAAAACTTGGTCACAAATGGACAATGACCCCAAGCATACTTCCAAAGTTGTGGCAAAATGGCCTAAGGACAACAAAGTCAAGGGATTGGAGTGGCCATCACAGGCCCTGACCTCAATCCTATAGAAAATATGTGGGCAGAACTGAAAAAGTGTGAGCGAGCAAGAAGGCCTATAAACCTGACTCAGTTACACCAGCTCTGTCAGGAGGAATGGGCCAAAATTCACCCAACTTATTGTGGGAAGCTTGTTGAAGGCTACCCGAAACGTTTGACCCAAGTTAAACAATTTAAAGGCAATGCTACCAAATCAAATTGAGTGTATGTAAACTTCAGACCCACTGGGAATGTGATGAAAGAAATAAAAGCTGAAATAAATAATTCTCTCTACTATTATTTGACATTTCACATTCTTAAAATAAAGTAGTGATCCTAACTGACCTAAGACAGGACATTTTTACACAGATTAAATGTCAGGAATTGTGAAAAACTGAGTTTAAATGTATTTGGCTAAGGTGTATGTAAACTTCCAACTTCAACTGTATCTATACATGTAAACCTATAGCTTCTTATATCTACACATATAAACCTGTAGTCAGTGTATAAGCTATACTCCTGCACCTTCCTCTGTCGTGCACATGGAGCTCACATCAACAGCAGCCACGTCGGAGCCCTTACTGTTACGGTTCCCTTTCTCAGTTCCTTCAGGAAGGACTGTCTCTCAGTGGGGGATATCAGACTGATGGAAGGACTGCCTCTCAGTGGGGGGACATCAGACTGTCTCTCAGTGGGGGGATATCAGACTGATGGAAGGACTGCCTCTCAGTGGGGGGACATCAGACTGCCTCTCAGTGGGGGGGACATCAGACTGATGGAAGGACTGCCTCTCAGTGGGGGGACATCAGACTGCCTCTCAGTGGGGGGACATCAGACTGATGGAAGGACTGCCTCTCAGTGGGGGGGACATCAGACTGTCTCTCAGTGGGGGGACATCAGACTGATGGGACTGAGCTCTCAGTGGGGGACATCAGACTGATTGATCATTTTGTTGAAACAGATAAGAGAGCGTCCTGAAAAAGGTTAACCTTTCTTCCCCCTCCAAAGCAGTGCACTATATAGGGAAGAGGGAGGCATTTGTGACTCACCTGACAGGATAAGGAATAGAGCAGTAACATTGGCTCCAGGTACCCCCCCCCCAAAAAAAGAATTATGTAATGAGATGTTTCACTATTGGCTGTTATAACCTCTGTACATTAGTGAGGGTAGAGACCAAGGAATACATAACGTGAGGCTTGTCAGTTTAAACTGTAAGGTCTACAACCGTTGTATTGGGCGCGTGGGACAAATACAATTTGCTGTTGCTGGATCTGGAGGCTAAGAAATCAGTTCAGGCTTTTTATTCACAAAATGTACTTCTGTCCACATACAGAGAGGTCTGTTCCTAATGCTGGGCTTTCACCCGAGATACGTTGCTGCCCTGTCGAAGACACGCTCCTTCCCTTATCGGGTTGTTTTGAACATGCTAATGGAGTCAAAAGGTCAAATGACCTCTGCTCAACCAACCACCAGTCGACGCAAGAGACATGTACGAATTAAAAATGAGGCCCCCCCCCCAAAAAAAATGTCTAAATATTTATCCACTTATTCAACAGAACACCCTGTCCTGACCATGTCTCTCACACCTCTTTAATAGAAGATTTCTGAACACAATTTTAAACATCACCTCTTCTGATTGTGTGAATCTCCCCCCCACCAACCAAGCTTGGTTCTAACCAACAGCCGACAAGACAAATAAAACACAGATAATGACATTCAATTCTTGCAATAACAAAAAAAAAATAACCCCCCCCCCCCCCCCCCCCCATTAAATTCAACCCAATCTGATCCGGTAAGAACCATGGTAACAAACTCAAAAAATAAACCCTCCCCCATTCAATTCAACCCAATCTGATCCGGTAAGAACCATGGTAACAAAAACCCCAAAAAGTGAACGTCCAGAAGCCATAGAACTCAATATGCTGTAATTTTATTGATTTAACCCCTGTAGATCCCATGTTAGTCAAGCCTCCTGTCTTGTATGTTAGGAGCCGTGTGTATGTATGTATATATATATATATATATATCCCATCGTTCGTAGAGTGAAGCTGTAGGCAAGTCAGTCCGTTTCCATTTAAGTCAGTTCATATGTCATCATCTCAGCATTAAACAGTCACTCTGCAGCAGCATCCAAAATCTGCATGGAGGTACCTGTGGAATTCAGGAATTATTATAAAACCCAAAACAAAAACTAAAAATAAGGAACGATGGAACAAACCAAAAACTGATTTATTTCGTGTTTGTTTAAAGATAAACTTTCTTCTACTTGTATTTTTTGTTTGACATTTTGTTGTGTTTTAAAGTTCAATTCATTTTTATTTTCTCCTATAACTGTTGCTGATTCAGTGCAATGCATCATGGAACGATTGATAAAAGGGTCCCCCCCCCCCCTCCCAGGTATTTTTTGTTGCTGTTGCGGCATCATGTTTTGGGAATGAAAGGAAGAAGAGGGGGATTGTGGGAGAGTCATAGTTTAGCTGGTGTCCATGGACTCCATGTTAGCGGAGGACGAGTCTCTCTGGATGTTTTCAAAGATGGCAGCCAGCTCGGGGTTGGAGGAGATCTGGGACTGGAACTCGCTCATCAGGGGACTCTTCTCCGCCTCGGGGATGGTGAGGAGGGCGACCACCGCCCGCATGGCTGAACGCTTCAACTCATCCTGCTTCTCAAACTCCTGCTTCACTGAGTTGGCCTTCACCTGGGGCAGAGAGACAGAGGGAGAGAGAGATAGAGACAGAGAGAGAGGGGTTGACATACTTGTATGTAGGTGATTGTTGGAGAGAGATGGGACTCTAACACATCCCTGAATGGTACTATACCAGGGACCGTGTGTCTGGTCTCTGTGAATGGTACTATACCAGGGACCGTGTGTCTGGTCTCTGTGAATGGTACGATACCAGGGACAGTGTGTCTGGTCTCACCTTGGTGGTGCAGGTGGCACGTAGCGGCTCAACCAGTCTGTCCAGCCTCTGTAGCACAGCACTGGGACACAGAGTGGAGAGTCTAGCCAGCATCAGGAACGTCAGCATCTGATAAACAACAACATCCCCATTATCTTCCAACCCCATAAACCAACACTCCTCAATACAGGCCCTGTGATGCATTATACAGCCTGCCCTTTAAATCATACAGACCTCCCTCTCTCCTGTTGTCTGATCTACCTCCCTCTCTCCTGTTGTCTGATCTACCTCCCTCCCTCCCTCTCTCCTGTTGTCTGATCTACCTCCCTCCCTCCCTCTCTCCTGTTGTCTGATCTACCTCCCTCCCTCTCTCCTGTTGTCTGATCTACCTCCCTCCCTCTCTCCTGTTGTCTGATCTACCTCCCTCCCGTTGTCTGATCTACCTCCCTCCCTCTCTCCTGTTGTCTGATCTACCTCCCTCCCTCTCTCCTGTTGTCTGATCTACCTCCCTCTCTCCTGTTGTCTGATCTACCTCCCTCTCTCCTGTTGTCTGATCTACCTCCCTCTCTCCTGTTGTCTGATCTACCTCCCTCTCTCCTGTTGTCTGATCTACCTCCCTCTCTCCTGTTGTCTGATCTACCTCCCTCTCTCCTGTTGTCTGATCTACCTCCCTCTCTCTCCTGTTATCTGATCTACCCCTCTCTCTCCTGTTGTCTGATCTACATACAGACTACCTCTCTCTCTCTCCTGTTGTCTGATCTACATACAGACTACCTCTCTCTCTCTCCTGTTGTCTGATCTACATACAGCCTACCTCTCTCTCTCCTGTTGTCTGATCTACATACAGACTACCTCTCTCTCTCTCCTGTTGTCTGATCTACATACAGACTACCTCTCTCTCTCCTGTTGTCTGATCTACCCCTCTCTCTCCTGTTGTCTGATCTACATACAGACTACCTCTCTCTCTCTCTCTCTCTCTCTCTCTCTCTCTCCTGTTGTCTGATCTACATACAGACTACCTCTCTCTCTCTCCTGTTGTCTGATCTACATACAGACTACCTCTCTCTCTCCTGTTGTCTGATCTACCCCTCTCTCTCCTGTTGTCTGATCTACATACAGACTACCTCTCTCTCTCCTGTTGTCTGATCTACATACAGACTACCTCTCTCTCTCCTGTTGTCTGATCTACATACAGACTACCTCTCTCTCTCCTGTTGTCTGATCTACATACAGACTACCTCTCTATCACTCCTGTTGTCTGATCTACATACAGACTACCTCTCTCTCTCTCCTGTTGTCTGATCTACATACAGACTACCTCTCTCTCTCCTGTTGTCTGATTGATCTACCTCTCTCTCTCCTGTTGTCTGATCTACATACAGACTACCTCTCTCTCTCTCCTGTTGTCTGATCTACATACAGACTACCCCTCTCTCTCCTGTTGTGTGATCTACATACAGACTACCTCTCTCTCTCTCTCCTGTTGTCTGATCTACATACAGACTACCTCTCTCTCTCTCCTGTTGTCTGATCTACATACAGACTACCTCTCTCTCTCTCCTGTTGTCTGATCTACCTCCCTCTCTCCTGTTGTCTGATCTACCTCCCTCTCTCCTGTTGT
Organism: Oncorhynchus clarkii lewisi; assembly: GCF_045791955.1. NCBI lineage: Eukaryota > Metazoa > Chordata > Actinopteri > Salmoniformes > Salmonidae > Oncorhynchus > Oncorhynchus clarkii. The sequence goes on along the minus strand of NW_027258146.1, from coordinate 84,062 downwards.
CTGATCTACCTCCCTCTCTCCTGTTGTCTGATCTACCCCTCTCTCTCCTGTTGTCTGATCTACATACAGACTACCTCTCTCTCTCTCCTGTTGTCTGATCTACATACAGACTACCTCTCTCTCTCTCCTGTTGTCTGATCTACATACAGACTACCTCTCTCTCTCTCTCTCCCGTTGTCTGATCTACATACAGACTACCTCTCTCTCCTGTTGTCTGATCTACATACAGACTACCTCTCTCTCCAGGCAGGCTATTGTTGAAATATAACGGAGTCCTGTCAGGAAGCTGTTCAGGATACCTTGATGTCGTAATGGTCCTTGAGTCCGTCTTCTACGTGGTTGAGGAACTCAAATATGTCTAGTCTGTCTAGACAGCTGTCCAAGAGTGTGTACATGCACTCAAACGCTGCCTTCCTTATGTCCAGACCATCGTCCACTGTGTGTTTAAAGGGACCCATCTCAACCTGGGGGGAGAAGACAGGTCATTAAGAAAACCCTCTTATCTAAAGTAACTCAACCTGGGGGGAGAAGACAGGTCATTAAGAAGACCCTCTTATCTAAAGTAACTCAACCTGGGGCGAGAAGACCCTCTTATCTAAAGTAACTCAACCTGGGGGGAGAAGACAGGTCATTTAGAAGACCCTCTTATCTAAAGTAACTCAACCTGGGGGGAGAAGACAGGTCATTAAGAAGACCCTCTTATCTAAAGTAACTCAACCTGGGGGGAGAAGACAGGTCATTTAGAAGACCCTCTTATCTAAAGTAACTCAACCTGGGGGGAGAAGACCCTCTTATCTAAAGTAACTCAACCTGGGGGGAGAAGACAACACATTTAGAAGACCCTCTTATCTAAAGTAACTCAACTAAAAGGTAGAACAACGACAGAGGACAAGAATTGGAAGTAAATCCTTTGTCAATAAAACTTAACCTTAAAAAAATATATTTAAAAAAGGAAGGATAATAGACAAAGAAAGGAAGGAAAGAAGGAAGGAAGGAAGGAAGGAAGGAAGGAAGGAAGCAGGAAAAAGGAGGTGAAGCACCAATGAAAGCCATGTCAACCTAGGGAAGAGTAGATGAAGAATGACAGAAGGATAACAGACAAAGGAAGGAAGGAAGGAAGGAAGGAAGGAAGGAAGGAAGGAAGGAAGGAAAAAGGAGGTGAAGCACCAATGAAAGCCATGTCAACCTAGCGATAACAGAAAACAAGGGAAGAGTAGATGAAGAATGACAGAAGGATAACAGACAAAGGAAGGAAGGAAGGAAGGAAGGAAGGAAGGAAGGAAGGAAGGAAGGAAGGAAGGAGGTGAAGCACCAATGAAAGCCATGTCAACCTAGGGATAACCGAAAACAAGGGAAGAGTAGATGAAGAACGACAGAAGGTGAACAACTGAAGCAGAAAAGGAGAGGGAACATCAGCTTGGTTCGTCCCGTACCTCTCTGATGAGTTCCTTGCGGACTTTGGTCTCGTTGTAGAGGTGTGGCAGGACCGTATCCAGTAGGTCTCTGATGAGAGAGGGCTTATTATGGGCTGCGGAGTTGAAGGTTACCAGGGCAACCCGCCGCACGTTCAGGTCCGGGTCCTCCAACGTCTTCAAGAAGTCACCTGGAATACAGAACAACACAGTCGGTCACAATGAACCTTTCACATATACAATGAACATCAGTATACGACAAGTCAAATGAAAAGCTCCTCTCGTCTATATTTCCTCAGTGTGTCTCAGTAAAAACATCAGTCTCGGTCTCCAGTACAGTGAATTATGAAACTATTCAGACCCCTTCCCCTTGTTCCACATTTTGTTACATTACAGCCTTATTCTAAAATGTATTAAATAAATATCCCCTCATCAATCTACACACAATACCCCATCATGGCAAAGTGAAAACGGGTTTACAATTAAAAAACAGAAATACCTTATTTACATAAGTATTCAGACCCTTTGCTATGAGACTAAAGAGACATTGAGCTCAGGTGCATCCTGTTTCCATTGATCATCCTTGAGATGTTTCTAACAACTTGATAGGAGTCCACCTGTGGTAAATTCAATTGATTGGACATGATTTGGAAAGGCACACGCCTGTCTTTATAAGGTCCTACAGTTGACAGTGCATGTCAGAGCAAAAACCAAGCCATGGAGGTCGAAGGAATTGTCCGTAGAGCTCCGAGACACGATTGTGTCGAGGCACAGATCTGGGAAAGGGTACTATTTCTGCAGCATTCTCCATCATTCTTAAATGGAAGAAGTTTGGAACCACCAAGACTCTTCCTAGAGCTGGCCACCCGGCCCAACTGAGCAATCGGGGGAGAAGGGCCTTGGTCAGGGAGAAGACCAAGAACCCAATGGTCACTCTGACAGAGCTCCAGAGTTCCTCTGTGGAGATGGGAGAACATTCCAGAAGGACAGCCATCTCTGCAGCACTCCACCAATCAGGCCTTTATGGTAGAGTGGCCAGACGGAAGCCACTTCTCAGTAAAAAGGCACATGACGGCCTGCTTGGAGTTTCCCAAAAGGCACCTAAAGGACTCTAAGACCATGAGAAACAAGATTTGTCTGGTCTGATGAAACCAAGATTGAACGCTTTGGCTTGAATGCCAAGCGTCACGTCTGGAGGAAACCTGGCACCATCCCTACGGTGAAGCATGGTGGTGGCAGCATCACGTCTGGAGGAAACCTGGCACCATCCCTACGGTGAAGCATGGTGGTGGCAGCATCATGCTGTGGGGATGTTTTTCAGCAGCAGGGACTGGGTGACTAGTCAGGATCGAGGGAAAAATGAATGGAGCAAAGTACAGAGAGATCATTGATGTAAACCTCCTCCAGAGCGCTCAGGACCTCAGACTGGGGCGAAGGTTCACCTTACAACAGGACAACGACCCTAAGCACACAGCCAAGACAACGCAGGACAAGCTTCGGGACAAGTCTCTGAATGTCCTTGAGTGGCCGAGCCAGAGCCCAGACTTGAACCCGATCAAACATCTCTGGAGAGACCTGAAAATATCTGTGCAGCAACGCTTCCCATCCAACCTGACAGAGCTTGAGAGGATCTGCAGAGAAGAATGGGAGAAACTCCCAAAATACAGGTGTGTCAAGCTTGTAGCATCATACCCAAGAAGACTGAAGGCTGTAATCACTGCCAACGGTGCTTCAACAAAGTACTGAGTAAAGGGTCTTATGTAAATGTTATATTTCCAGTTTTAATTTTTTTATACATTTGTAAACATGTCTAAAAACCTGTTTTTGCTTTATCATTATGGGGTATTGTGATGTCATTATGGGGTATTGTGATGTCATTATGGGGTATTGTGATGTCATTATGGGGTATTGTGATGTCATTATGGGGTATTGTGTGTAGATTGATGAGGGGGAAAAAAACTACAATTTAATCCATATTAGAATAAGGCTGTAACGTAACAAAATGTGGAAAAAGTCAAGGGGTCTGAATACTTTCTGAATGTACTGTATTTATGCTGTAATAGTCTGTGCCGGAGGCTAGGGTCAGTTTGTCATTAGATACAGTCTGCCTGTCTCAGTAACAACATTCAGATATAGATACCATAGCAGTCTGCCTGTCTCAGTAACAACATTCAGATATAGATACCATAGCAGTCTGCCTGTCTCAGTAACAACATTCAGATACAGATACCATAGCAGTCTGCCTGTCTCAGTAACACCATTCAGATATAGATACCATAGCAGTCTGCCTGTCTCAGTAACCATAGCAGTAGTCAAAGAGGACAGGTTAGCAGTAGATAGCGATGGGATAGATGAAATAGAGATGAGACACACCTATACAGTTTTTCAGGAGAGGGTCTATTGTCTGTGGGTGGTCTGAGATGGTGAACTTCACTGCTGTCACGACTGAGCTTCTGGCATATGACGATCCTGGAGACAGGAAACATTAATGTTTCACATCACATACCTGCAATATCATAGTAAACTAATACCCAGGTCATATATTTCTTTACATGAAACGATTCATATCATGCACAATTTACCACCTGTATTTAAATATTATTATATATTTTTTTTAATCAAGTCTTGTCAATCAAAACGGGCCAATGAAAACCAGCAGGGCGTTCCTGTCCCCCACCTGAGAGCAGGTATCCTTTAAGTCTGGGCAGCAGGGTTTCTGGGTCTATGAGGGTGAGTTTCCCCAGACATTCTGCTACCACGTTCCTGGTGCCCTCCTCGGCACACTCACAGTGCTTCAACAGCAGGGTCCACACGCCCTCGACGTAAAGTTTCAGACCCGTCACGGACGCAGAGCTGGAGAGAACAGAACAGAGATGCTATGTTGGTCACAAGGTGAAAACAGCAACCCCGCGCAATTAGCCAGTTCAGTCACCCCGACCCCGGGACTTGAACCAGCGACCTTTCGGGTTCCACACCTCTCTAACCCGCCGGACTGTCCTACCTGATGATCTCTTTGAGCGAGTGAAGCAGCAGATACTGCCTCTTGGGCTGTCCAGAGATCTCCCCCAGAACGAAGGGCAGGTATTCCGGTAGGTTGCCCACGGCGATGGATCCCAGGGCGTAGGATGCGGCAGACTTGACCTCTTCGGAGGAGGAAGAGAAGGCGTCCAGGATGACCGTCTTGAGCTCCGGTTGGCCGCTCAGGTCTACGTGGTGTCCCACCTACCACAGAGACATTGTGAATGATTCCTTCACTACTGATACTAGTCACGACATCTGATACCAGCCCACTACAGTTAAACACCACTATTAGTCCCACTACCATCAAACCCACTATTAGTCCCACTACCATCAAACCCACTATTAGTCCCACTACCATCAAACCCACTATTAGTCCCACTACCATCAAACCCACTATTAGTCCCACTACCATCAAACCCACTATTAGTCCCACTACCATCAAACCCACTATTAGTCCCACTACCATCAAACCCACTATTAGTCCCACTACCATCAAACCCACTATTAGTCCCACTACCATCAAACCCACTATTAGTCCCACTACCATCAAACCCACTATTAGTCCCACTACCATCAAACCCACTATTAGTCCCACTACCATCAAACCCACTATTAGTCCCACTACCATCAAACCCACTATTAGTCCCACTACCAGCAGCAGTAAAACTCAACATTTTGTACCCCTTTTTCTTCCCAATTTCGTGGTATCCAATTGATAGTTACAGTCTTGTCTCATCGCTGCAACTCCCGTACGGACTCGGGAGAGGCGAAGGTCAGGGGCCGTGCGTCCTCCCGAAACACAACCCAACCAAGCCGCACTGCTTCTTCACACAACGCCTACTTAACCCCGGAACTGCCAACTGCACCAATGTGTCAGAGAAAACACCGTACACCTGGCGTCCGGGTCAACGTGCACTGCACCCGGCCCGCCACAGGAGTCGCTAGTGCACAATGGGACAAGGACATCCCTGCCGGCGAAACCCTCCCCGTAACCCGGACGACCCTGGGCCGATTGTGCGCCGCCCCATGGGTCTCCCGGTCGCGGCCGGGCTGAGACAGAGCCTGGACTCGAACCCAGAATCTCTAGTGACACAGCTACTTAGACCACTGCGCCACTCGGGAGGCCCACAACCGTAAAATGCCTTGGAGATGCGCACACACACACCTTTTTGTTAATGTTGAGTATTTGTATTTTTAAAAAGTGTGACCCACCTCTCCCAGTGACAGCAGGGCCAGCAGCCTGATGGAGTCTGTCGACCGAGAGTTCTTCACATCCTGGATGAACTGGCCTACCACGGCAGGACCCTCCTACAAATACAAATCCAACTTTATTTAAAATGCATTAAATATGGAAAAAAGCTTTAGGGCAGTGATCACATTATAAAACATTATGTTAAGATGATGAACAAACAAAAATAAACAAAAAAAGAGGAAATAATCAAACCAAAAAATCTGAGATTGAAAAAAAAACACCAATACAAAAAAGGCAATAAAAGTCCTTCAGGAGAACAGAACACAGGAAGGAGGTCTGAATGTCCTTCAGGGGAACAGAACACAGGAAGGAGGTCTGAATGTCCTTCAGGGGAACAGAACACAGGAAGGAGGTCTGAATGTCCTTCAGGATAACAGAACACAGGAAGGAGGTCTGAATGTCCTTCAGGAGAACAGAACACAGGAAGGAGGTCTGAATGTCCTTCAGGAGAACAGAACACAGGAAGGAGGTCTGAATGTCCTTCAGGGGAACAGAACACAGGAAGGAGGTCTGAATGTCCTTCAGGGGAACAGAACACAGGAAGGAGGTCTGAATGTCCTTCAGGATAACAGAACACAGGAAGGAGGTCTGAATGTCCTTCAGGGGAACAGAACACAGGAAGGGGGTCTGAATGTCCTTCAGGAGAACAGAACACAGGAAGGAGGTCTGAATGTCCTTCAGGGGAACAGAACACAGGAAGGAGGTCTGAATGTCCTTCAGGGGAACAGAACACAGGAAGGAGGTCTGAATGTCCTTCAGGAGAACAGAACACAGGAAGGGGGTCTGAATGTCCTTCAGGAGAACAGAACACAGGAAGGAGGTCTGAATGTCCTTCAGGGGAACAGAACACAGGAAGGAGGTCTGAATGTCCTTCAGGGGAACAGAACACAGGAAGGGGGTCTGAATGTCCTTCAGGAGAACAGAACACAGGAAGGAGGTCTGAATGTCCTTCAGGGGAACAGAACACAGGAAGGAAGTCTGAATGTCCTTCAGGATAACAGAACACAGGAAGGAGGTCTGAATGTCCTTCAGGGGAACAGAACACAGGAAGGAGGTCTGAATGTCCTTCAGGGGAACAGAACACAGGAAGGAGGTCTGAATGTCCTTCAGGGGAACAGAACACAGGAAGGGGGTCTGAATGTCCTTCAGGATAACAGAACACAGGAATGAGGTCTGAATGTCCTTCAGGGGAACAGAACACAGGAAGGAGGTCTGAATGTCCTTCAGGGGAACAGAACACAGGAAGGAGGTCTGAATGTCCTACAGGGGAACAGAACACAGGAAGGAGGTCTGAATGTCCTTCAGGAGAACAGAACACAGGAAGGAGGTCTGAATGTCCTTCAGGGGAACAGAACACAGGAAGGAGGTCTGAATGTCCTTCAGGGGAACAGAACACAGGAAGGAGGTCTGAATGTCCTTCAGGAGAACAGAACACAGGAAGGAGGTCTGAAAGTCCTTCAGGGGAACAGAACACAGGAAGGGGGTCTGAATGTCCTTCAGGGGAACAGAACACAGGAAGGAGGTCTGAATGTCCTTCAGGGGAACAGAACACAGGAAGGAGGTCTGAATGTCCTTCAGGAGAACAGAACACAGGAAGGAGGTCTGAATGTCCTTCAGGGGAAGAGAACACAGGAAGGAGGTCTGAATGTCCTTCAGGGGAACAGAACACAGGAAGGAGGTCTGAATGTCCTTCAGGAGAACAGAACACAGGAAGGAGGTCTGAATGTCCTTCAGGGGAACAGAACACAGGAAGGGGGTCTGAATGTCCTTCAGGATAACAGAACACAGGAAGGAGGTCTGAATGTCCTTCAGGGGAACAGAACACAGGAAGGAGGTCTGAATGTCCTTCAGGAGAACAGAACACAGGAAGGGGGTCTGAATGTCCTTCAGGGGAACAGAACACAGGAAGGAGGTCTGAATGTCCTTCAGGAGAACAGAACACAGGAAGGAGGTCTGAATGTCCTTCAGGAGAACAGAACACGGGAAGGAGGTCTGAATGTCCTTCAGGAGAACAGAACACGGGAAGGAGGTCTGAATGTCCTTCAGGAGAACAGAACACAGGAAGGGGGTCTGAATGTCCTTCAGGAGAACAGAACACAGGAAGGAAGTCTGAATGTCCTTCAGGGGAACAGAACACAGGAAGGAGGTCTGAATGTCCTTCAGGGGAACAGAACACAGGAAGGAGGTCTGAATGTCCTTCAAGGGAAGAGAACACAGGAAGGGGGTCTGAATGTCCTTCAGGAGAACAGAACACAGGAAGGAGGTCTGAATGTCCTTCAGGGGAACAGAACACAGGAAGGAGGTCTGAAAGTCCTTCAGGGGAACAGAACACAGGAAGGGGGTCTGAATGTCCTTCAGGAGAACAGAACACAGGAAGGAGGTCTGAATGTCCTTCAGGGGAACAGAACACAGGAAGGAGGTCTGAATGTCCTTCAGGGGAAGAGAACACAGGAAGGAGGTCTGAATGTCCTTCAGGGGAAGAGAACACAGGAAGGAGGTCTGAATGTCCTTCAGGGGAAGAGAACACAGGAAGGGGGTCTGAATGTCCTTCAGGAGAACAGAACACAGGAAGGAGGTCTGAATGTCCTTCAGGGGAACAGAACACAGGAAGGAGGTCTGAAAGTCCTTCAGGGGAACAGAACACAGGAAGGGGGTCTGAATGTCCTTCAGGAGAACAGAACACAGGAAGGAGGTCTGAATGTCCTTCAGGGGAACAGAACACAGGAAGGAGGTCTGAATGTCCTTCAGGGGAACAGAACACAGGAAGGAGGTCTGAAAGTCCTTCAGGGGAACAGAACACAGGAAGGAGGTCTGAAAGTCCTTCAGGGGAACAGAACACAGGAAGGAGGTCTGAATGTCCTTCAGGGGAACAGAACACAGGAAGGAGGTCTGAATGTCCTTCAGGAGAACAGAACACACGAAGGAGGTCTGAAAGTCCTTCAGGGGAACAGAACACAGGAAGGAGGTCTGAATGTCCTTCAGGAGAACAGAACACAGGAAGGAGGTCAGAATGTCCTTCAGGAGAACAGAACACAGGAAGGAGGTCTGAATGTCCTTCAGGAGAACAGAACACAGGAAGGAGGTCTGAATGTCCTTCAGGAGAACAGAACACAGGAAGGAGGTCTGAAAGTCCTCCAGGAGAACAGAACACAGGAAGGAGGTCTGAAAGTCCTCCAGGAGAACAGAACACAGGAAGGAGGTCTGAAAGTCCTCCAGGAGAACAGAACACAGGAAGGAGGTTTGAAAGTCCAGGAGAAAATAAATACAAACATAACACAGGAAGGTCAGCAGAACAGTGAACCTACATCAGGACAGGCGCGGGTCAGGGCGGCCACACATTTAGCGATAGAGTAGTAGGACTGTTTGTGTGTTAGAGCAGCACTCTGGGCGTAGACTGGACCGGTCAGCATACGGAGCAGGTCCATGTAACCCAGAGAGGATGTCCCGGTACCCACCAGAGCCTGGGAGAGGACACAGTAAAACAGCTTTTAATACAACCCTAACCCAGAGAGGATGTCCCGGTACCCACCAGAGCCTGGGAGAGGACACAGTAATACAACCCTAACCCAGAGAGGATGTCCCTGTACCCACCAGAGCCCGAAGAACAGAATACAATTTACTGAGTGCTACAATACTGCTTGGTCGGAGAGGGGTGTTTAATAAATTAACATTGAGCAGTGACACTTCTAGATATGAAGTTGACAGTTTGAGAATCTATAGATCTATTAGGGACAAGGTAAGCCCTAACTACCTGATCATCTATTAGGGACAAGGTAAGCCCTAACTACCTGATCATCTATTAGGGACAAGGTAAGCCCTAACTACCTGATCATCTATTAGGGACAAGGTAAGCCCTAACTACCTGATCATCTATTAGGGACAAGGTAAGCCCTAACTACCTGATCATCTAATAGGGACAAGGTAAGCCCTAACTACCTGATCATCTATTAGGGACAAGGTAAGCCCTAACTACCTGATCATCTATTAGGGACAAAGTAGAACCTGATCATCTTTTAGCTGATTTTACAAGCAGTTCTCAAACTATTTTACGAACACAGTACCTCAATTGAACTCATCTACCCGCTGTCCTAGACGTTTAGATATCATTCCCTTATCTGTTCAAACTGGAACTGGTAACCATAGGTACCTGGAAGAACTCTAGCATGGCACTGAGGGCCCCTCCCTGCAGCAGAGGAGACCTGACCAGAGAGATGAGCTCCGAGAGGATGGACGACCCCCCGATCTTAGCCAGGGAGAGAGGGTGGACCCGGGCCAGGGTGGTCAGGAAGCTGATGACCATCTGGGACACGTGCATGTCGCTCTCGCTGATCAGCGGCGGCAGCTCGGCCAGCACGGCGTCGATCATGGCCGGAGTCACGCTGTCGCTGTAGTTCTTCACCAGGATGTCCAGCGCGGCCAGGGTGCTCAGTTTCAGCGCCCGCTGGTTCTTACGCAGGAACGACGCCAGGATGGGCACCGCCTCGTCGAGGATAGGTCGAAGGTCGATCTTCAACGTGGAGCCTGTGATTAGGGAGGAGAGCAAGTATGAAAAGTATATACACACACACACACACACACTTATCTAGCAGGGAAACTGATTTATTAGTAAACAAACAGCCCTCAACAGATTCTGAAAATTCGCCGTATGGACTTTTCAACATCATCCCCTCCCGACCTGCGATGAGCGTGAGGGCCTTGACCGTGGTCAGTCTGGTAATCTCATTCTTCAGTCGCTCCAGGAAGATGTGCAGCGTCCCAGGGAGGTCGTCCCCCAGGCTGTCTCCTAGGTTACAGATGATCTGACCCATACAGGAAATGGCCCTCTCTTTCACTTCCTGGTCGATGTCGGCAGCCTTGAGGCGTTTGATGGTGCAGGTGAAGAGGTCAGTGATGTAGGGAGAAGCATCGAAGGTGTCCCTCTCCGGCTGGTCCAGAGGTCTGAGAAGTATCACATTGACAAAAGATTCATTGTCCCATACTGGGCCACGAGGTTGCATCAGATTAAAACAGATTTTTAATAAAAAAAACGTACAGACGGAACGAAGAAAAAACAGCAACACTCAACTGAAGTTACCTCTGGTAAACCGTGTAGTTATTCTACTAAACAAGAGAACACATCAATACACACGTGTATTATTACAATAGATAACCTTACCTGATGACCTTGACCAGCTGTTGGCTGACCAGCAGGGCCTCGGAGGTGATCTTATAGAAGGGGTCTCCTACACACGCCACCACGGGCGGCACCAGGGCCTGTGGAGGTCAAAGGTTAGACAAGTTTATTCAAGTGTCACTTCACAATTGACAAAGACATTTGACAGATAAATAAAACATTGTGGGTGAGTGAGAGTTCTGAGACTATTTCAAGAGCGCTGATGATCCATGATGTGATCAACATCAGTCCTATTACCCCACCTGGACATGAGGGTGGAAGACTTGAGGCTGGTGGTTACACAGGACCACATACAGACAGGACAGGGCATCGATCTTCAGGTTGGACGAGCTGGACTTGTCGTTGAGAGAGAAGATGATTCCTGTTAGGAGAGAGAGAGAGAGAGGAGATTAGGTTAGTTTAGTCAATATGCACATTGGAGGGAGGGTTTCTCAGACACAGATGAAGTCTATTCCTAGACTCGTTCCTCCATTGAAAGTGCGTTTTAGTCCAGGACTGGGTGGAACGCGTGTCCGGGAAACTGGCCCAATGAATTAGAATATTAAAAAGGAAAGAAGAGAAACAGCAGAGAGAAGAGGTGCTGGTGAGGTCAGAAACCTGAACCGTGTTTCAGGGAACAGAAAATAAAACAGAGCTTCTTTACTAAAAATAAAAAGGTTCCCCCAGTGAGAGAGTCAATACGGCCAGGTTCCCAGTGAGAGTCAATACGGCCAGGTTCCCAGTGAGAGTCAATACGGCCAGGTTCCCAGTGAGAGTCAATACGACCAGGTTCCCAGTGAGAGTCAATACGACCAGGGGAAGGTTCCCAGTGAGAGTCAATACGACCAGGGGAAGGTTCCCAGTGAGAGTCAATACGACCGGGGGAAGGTTCCCAGTGAGAGAGTCAATACGACCAGGTTCCCAGTGAGAGAGTCAATACGACCAGGGGAAGGTTCCCCCGGTGAGAGAGTCAATATGACCAGGGGAAGGTTCCCCCGGTGAGAGAGTCAATACGACCGGGGGAAGGTTCCCAGGGAGAGAGTCAATACGACCAGGTTCCCAGGGAGAGAGTCAATACGACCAGGGGAAGGTTCCCGGTGAGAGAGTCAATACGGCCAGGGGAAGGTTCCCGGTGAGAGAGTCAATACGACCAGGGGGAAGGTTCCCGGAGAGAGAGTCAATACGACCAGGGGAAGGTTCCCAGTGAGAGTCAATACAACAGGCTGATGACCAGCCTCTTTCAGATCCTCCACTCCCCTGGTGCATTCAGGGAAGGAGAAAACACAAAATAACCAGAAAGCTTCTCGTTGTAATTGATCCTAAATAATCCCATTGTATCACCGGTGGGGTACTGAAGTAGTGCACTGGTACTATTGGGGAGGAGGAGCATATTGGGGGAAACGAGAAAAATGGGTTTCTCCCCAAAAAGGTCATTTAGAAAGGACAGAACAAGTTATTAAATCTTCTCCGTTGCTTTTCGACGTATGCCATTTACCTCTGAACCAGCCGTGATAAATCACCTGTGTTTGTCTAAAGGGAAAGACACTATGGCTGCAACCTACAATAACAACATGCAAAACTACCAATCTATCTAATCCTCTGAACCAGCCGTGATATATCACCTGTGTTTGTCTAAAGGGAAAGACACCATGGCTGCAACCTACAATAACAACATGCAAAACTACCAATCTAATCCTCTAGGGTCCCAAGAAACAAAGAGATCTTCTGTTGAATCTGACAATGAATCTTAATGGTTGTACAGTCGTCTCAAATAAAACTGTGAAGGACCTCGGCGTTACTCTGGACCCTGATCTCTCTTTTGACGAACATATCAAGACTGTTTCAAGGACAGTTTTTTTCCCCATCTACGTAACAGTGCAAAAATCAGAAACGTTCTGTCCAAAAATGATGCAGAAAAATTAATCCATGCTTTTGTTACTGCTAGGTTAGACTACTGCAATGCTCTACTTTCTGGCTACCTGGATAAAGCACTAAATAAACTTCAGTTAGAGCTAAATACGGCTGCTAGAATCCTGACTAGAACCAAAAAATGTTGATCATATTACTCCAGTGCTAGCCTCCCTACACTGGCTTCCTGTCAAAGCAAGGGCTGATTTCAAGGTTTTACTGCTAACGTACAAAGCATTACATGGGCTTGCTCCTACCTCTCTCTCTGATTTGGTCACAAGACGCAGGCCTCCTATTTGTCCCTAGAATTTCTAAGCAAACAGCTGGAGGCAGGGCTTTCTCCTATAGAGCTCCATTTTTATGGAACGGTCTGCCTACCCATCTGAGAGACGCAAACTCGGTCTCAACCTTTAAGTCTTTACTGAAGACTCATCAGTGGGTCATATGATTGAGTGTTGTCTGGCCCAGGAATGTGAAGGTGAACAGAAAGGCTCTGGAGCAACGAACCACCCTTGCTGTCTCTGCCTGGCCGGTTCCGCTCCCTCCACTGGGATTCGCTGCCTCTAACCCTATAACAGGGGCTGAGTCACTGGCTTACTAGGGCTATTTCATACTCGACCTTGTCTCAGGATGGTAAGTTGGTGGTTGAAGCTATCCCTCTAGTGGTGTGGGGGCTGTGCTTTGTCAAAGTGGGTGGGGTTATATCCCTCCTGTTTGGCCCTGTTCCGGGGGTGTCCTCGGAGTGGGCCACAGTGTCTCCTGATCCCTCCGGTCTCAGCCTCCAGTATTTATGCTGCAGTAGTTCATGTGTCGGGGGGGGCTAGGGTCAGTTTGTTATATCTGGAGTACTTCTCCTGTCTTATCCGGTGTCCTGTGTGAATTTAATTATGCTCTCTCTAATTCCTTTCTTTCTTTCTCTCTCTCTCGGAGGACCTGAGCCCTAGAACCATGCCTCAGGACTTTGTTAGATATCAATCTATCTATTCCTCTAGTGTAACGCGTTGACTAGGTCAAATAATTCACTTTCTACTTCAGCATATTTCCTGTCAACTCAATAACTCTCATTCCACTAAGACGTGAAAGGCATTTAATGTCATAGCTTCATAAGAACCCAAAAACAGTCTGAGTCGGTCAGCCTGAGTCGGTCAGCCCAGAGAGAGTGACCTCCAGACCAGATGGATGAGGCTGAAGAACATGCCCAGGGCAGGAGCTTTGTTCCTGGGACCAGCACAGAGATGTTGGGTGAGAGCCCAGGCTGGCCTGGGGTAAAAGTCTGGCAGGAGTGAGATCAGAATCTCGGGGTGCCAACTACCGCCATTGTGCCCTTGAGCAAGAGATACTCCAGGGCAAATTTAGCTCTGTAGCTGATCCAACGCTGCTTCCAGCCTCGTGTGTGTGTGTGTGTGTGTGTGTGTGTGTGTGTGTGTGTGTGTGTGTGTGTGTGTGTGTGTGTGTGTGTGTGTGTGTGTGTGTGTGTGTGGTGTCTGGGGGACAAATTTCAGATTCACATTCAGTAGACCCATCTAGTACCGAGTCAGACCCCCCATTGCCTCCAGAACAGCCTGAATTCTTCAGGGCACTGAAACATTGCTCAAATTGGTGTTTTTCCACTCTTCAATTGTCCAGTGTTGGTGACGGCCTGCCCAATGGAGCAGCTTTTTCTTGTTTTTAGCTGATAGGAACCCAGGGTGGTCGTCTGCTGCAATAGCCAATCGGTGACAAGGACCGACAAGTTGTGAGTTGTGAGTCGTTATTTTCCTGTTTGTGTTCCACCTGTTAGCTTGCATGATTCTTGTAATCCTCCTTGGACATCTCACATCAACGAGCTGTTCCCACCCACAGGACTGCCGCAGACTGGATGTTTTTGTTTGTCGCACCGTTCTCTGTAAACCCTAGACACTGTCGTGAGTGAAAAGCCCAGGAGGCCATTTCTGAGATACTAGAACCGTCACACCTTAGGTTATTCTAATGGAACAGTAACTGAATGCCCTGATGCCTGTCTGCTTTATATAGTAGGTTACCTATTCCAATGGAACAGTAACTGAATGCCTTGATGCCTGTCTGCTTTATATAGTAGGTTACCTATTCTAATGGAACAGTAACTGAATGCCTCGATGCCTGTCTGCTTTATATAGTAGGTTACCTATTCTAATGGAACAGTAACTGAATGCCTTGATGCCTGTCTGCTTTATATAGTAGGTTACCTATTCTAATGGAACAGTAACTGAATGCCTTGATGCCTGTCTGCTTTATATAGTAGGTTACCTATTCTAATGGAACAGTAACTGAATGCCTCGATGCCTGCCTGCTTTATATAGTAGGTTACCCATTCTAATGGAACAGTAACTGAATGCCTCGATGCCTGTCTGCTTTATATAGTAGGTTACCCATTCTAATGGAACAGTAACTGAATGCCTCGATGCCTGCCTGCTTTATATAGGAAGCCACGCCCACATGACTCACTGTCTGTAAAAGCAAAACATTTTTATGAACGGGGTGGTGTAGCTAATAAACTTGCCACTGAGTGCAAGTTATATTGTACATAACTGGTACGAGGACAGGGATATGTTGTGTGAGGGCTCCAGGGTTAGGGTAGTAACCTACCTGGTACGAGGACAGGGATATGTTGTGTGAGGGCTCCAGGGTTAGGGTAGGGTTAGGGTAGTATCCTACCTGGTACGAGGACAGGGATATGTTGTGTGAGGGCTCCAGGGTTAGGGTAGTATCCTACCTGGTACGAGGACAGGGATATGTTGTGTGAGGCTCCAGGGTTAGGGTAGTATCCTACCTGGTACGAGGACAGGGATATGTTGTGTGAGGGCTCCAGGGTTAGGGTAGTATCCTACCTGGTACGAGGACAGAGATATGTTGTGTGAGGGCTCCAGGGTTAGGGTAGTATCCTACCTGGTACGAGGACAGGGATATGTTGTGTGAGGGCTCCAGGCAGCACGTTGACCAGCTCCGTCAGCATGTTGAAGCAGCACTGTCGTGTCTTGACACTTTTCTCCTTCATCTGCTTATGCAGGGCCTTAACGATCATTGGCACCTGCAGCAGCACCCGGTGGGAGGGAGAAATATCAGACATACCACTGACTAATACATACTACAACTACCGCTAGGAGATATATACATACCACTGACTAATACATACAACTACCACTAGGAGATCTAGATATACCGACTAATACATACTGACTAATACATACTGACTAATACATACTACAACTAGGAGATATAGACATATTGACTAATACACACTACCACTAGGAGATATAGATATACCACTGACTAATACATACTGACTAATACATAATACCACTACCACTAGGAGATATAGATATACCACTGACTAATACATACTACCACTAGGAGATATAGACATACCACTGACTAATACATACTACCACTAGGAGATATAGATATACTGACTAATACATACTACCACTACCACTAGGAGATATAGATATACCACTGACTAATACATACTACCACTAGGAGATATAGATATACCACTGACTAATACATACTGACTAATACATACTACCACTAGGAGATATAGATATACCACTGACTAATACATACTACCACTAGGAGATATAGACATACCACTGACTAATACATACTGACTAATACATACTACAACTACCACTAGGAGATATAGATATACCACTGACTAATACATACTACCACTAGGAGATATAGATATACTGACTAATACATACTACCACTACCACTAGGAGATATAGACATACCACTGACTAATACATACTACCACTAGGAGATATAGATATACCACTGACTAATACATACTACCACTACCACTAGGAGATATAGACATACCACTGACTAATACATACTACCACTAGGAGATATAGATATACCACTGACTAATACATACTACCACTAGGAGATATAGACATACCACTGACTAATACATACTACCACTAGGAGATATAGACATACCACTGACTAATACATACTGACGAATACATACTACCACTAGGAGATATAGACATACCACTGACTAATACATACTGACTAATACATACTACCACTAGGAGATATAGATATACCACTGACTAATACATACTACCACTAGGAGATAGACATACTGACTAATACATACTACCACTACCACTAGGAGATATAGATATACCACTGACTAATACATACTACCACTAGGAGATATACACATTCCACTGACTAATACATACTGACTAATACATACTACCACTAGGAGATATAGATATACCACTGACTAATACATACTGACTATTACATACTACCACTAGGAGATATATACATACATACCACTGACTAATACATACTGACTAGTACATACTACCACTAGGAGATATATACATACCACTGACTAATACATACTACCACTAGGAGATATAGATATACCACTGACTAATACATACTGACTAATACATACTACCACTAGGAGATATAG
Organism: Oncorhynchus clarkii lewisi; assembly: GCF_045791955.1. Classification (NCBI taxonomy): domain Eukaryota; kingdom Metazoa; phylum Chordata; class Actinopteri; order Salmoniformes; family Salmonidae; genus Oncorhynchus; species Oncorhynchus clarkii. Next base: position 66,861 of record NW_027258146.1, on the reverse strand, counting down.
ATATACCACTGACTAATACATACTGACTAATACATACTACCACTAGGAGATATATACATACCACTGACTAATACATACTACCACTAGGAGATATAGATATACCACTGACTAATACATACTGACTAATACATACTACCACTAGGAGATATATACATACCACTGACTAATACATACTACCACTAGGAGATATAGATATACCACTGACTAATACATACTACCACTAGGAGATATAGACATACCACTGACTAATACATACTGACGAATACATACTACCACTAGGAGATATAGATATACCACTGACTAATACATACTACCACTAGGAGATAGACATACCACTGACTAATACATACTACCACTAGGAGATATAGACATACCACTGAATAATACATACTGACTAATACATACTACCACTACCACTAGGAGATATAGATATACCACTGACTAATACATACTGACTAATACATACTACCACTAGGAGATATAGATATACTGACTAATACATACTACCACTACCACTAGGAGATATAGATATACCACTGACTAATACATACTACCACTAGGAGATATAGATATACCACTGACTAATACATACTACCACTAGGAGATATAGACATACCACTGACTAATACATACTACCACTAGGAGATATAGACATACCACTGACTAATACATACTGACTAATACATACTACCACTAGGAGATATAGATATACCACTGACTAATACATACTACCACTAGGAGATATAGATATACCACTGACTAATACATACTGACTAATACATACTACCACTACCACTAGGAGATATAGACATACCACTGACTAATACATACTACCACTAGGAGATATAGATATACCACTGACTAATACATACTACCACTAGGAGATATAGACATACCACTGACTAATACATACTACCACTAGGAGATATAGATATACCACTGACTAATACATACTACCACTAGGAGATATAGACATACCACTGACTAATACATACTACCACTAGGAGATATAGATATACCACTGACTAATACATACTGACTAATACATACTACCACTAGGAGATATAGATATACAAATGACTAATACATACTACCACTAGGAGATATAGACATACCACTGACTAATACATACTACCACTACCACTAGGAGATATAGATATACCACTGACTAATACATACTACCACTAGGAGATATAGATATACCACTGACTAATACATACTACCACTAGGAGATATAGACATACCACTGACTAATACATACTACCACTAGGAGATATAGATATACCACTGACTAATACATACTACCACTACCACTAGGAGATATAGATATACCACTGACTAATACATACTGACTAATACATACTACCACTAGGAGATATAGATATACCACTGACTAATACATACTGACTAATACATACTACCACTAGGAGATATAGACATACTGACTAATACATACTGACTAATACATACTGACGAATACATACTTCCACTAGGAGATATAGACATACCACTGACTAATACATACTACCACTAGGAGATATAGACATACCACTGACTAATACATACTACCACTAGGAGATATAGATATACCACTGACTAATACATACTACCACTAGGAGATATAGATATACCACTGACATACCACTGATATACCACTGACTAATACATACTACCACTAGGAGATATAGACATACCACTGACTAATACATACTACCACTAGGAGATATAGACATACCACTGACTAATACATACTACCACTAGGAGATATATACATACTGACTAATACATACTACCACTACCACTGGGCGGAGCCTCTCGCTCTCTCTCTCTCTCTGTGTTTTACCTGGTTCTGCAGCATGGTGAGCGGAGTCTCTCCCTGTTCCATGGCATCTGGGTCACACAGCCAGCTCTGAGCAGGACGCGTCTGCTTCAGCAACGACAGGTAGGCATGGAACACGTCAGCCTTCACGTTCTCCTCCCGCTCCTACAATCAATACATCAGTCAATACATCAGCCTTCACGTTCTCCTCCCGCTCCTACAATCCATACATCAGCCTTCACGTTCTCCTCCCGCTCCTACAATCCACCAATCAATACATCGGCCTTCACGTTCTCCTCCCGCTCCTACAATCAATACATCAGCCTTCACGTTCTCCTCCCGCTCTTACAATCCACCAATCAATACATCAGCCTTCATGTTCTCCTCCCGCTCCTACAATCCACCAGTCAATACATCAGCCTTCACGTTCTCCTCCCGCTCCTACAATCAATACATCAGCCTTCACGTTCTCCTCCCACTCCTACAATCCATCAGCCAATACATCAGCCTTCACGTTCTCCTCCCGCTCCTACAATCAATACATCAGCCTTCACATTCTCCTCCCGCTCCTACAATCCACCAATCAATACATCAGCCTTCACATTCTCCTCCCGCTCCTACAATCCACCAATCAATACATCAGCCTTCACGTTCTCCTCCCGCTCCTACAATCAATACATCAGCCTTCACATTCTCCTCCCGCTCCTACAATCCACCAATCAATACATCAGCCTTCACATTCTCCTCCCGCTCCTACAATCCACCAATCAATACAGCAGCCTTCACGTTCTCCTCCCGCTCCTACAATCAATACATCAGCCTTCACGTTCTCCTCCCACTCCTACAATCCATCAATCAATACATCAGCCAATACATCAGCCTTCACGTTCTCCTCCCGCTCCTACAATCCACCAATCAATACATCAGCCTTCACATTCTCCTCCCGCTCCTACAATCCACAAATCAATACATCAGCCAATACAGCCTTTACGTTCCCCTCCCGCTCCTACAATCCACCAATCAATACATCAGCCTTCACGTTCTCCTCCCGCTCCTACAATCCACCAATCAATACATCAGCCTTCATGTTCTCCTCCCGCTCCTACAATCCACCAGTCAATACATCAGCCTTCACGTTCTCCTCCCGCTCCTACAATCCACCAATCAATACATCAGCCTTCATGTTCTCCTACCGCTCCTACAATCAATACATCAGCCTTCACGTTCTCCTCCCGCTCCTACAATCCACCAATCAACACATCAGCCTTCACGTTCTCCTCCCACTCCTACAATCCATCAATCAATACATCAGCCAATACATCAGCCTTCACGTTCTCCTCCCACTCCTACAATCCATCAATCAATACATCAGCCAATACATCAGCCTTCACGTTCTCCTCCCACTCCTACAATCCATCAATCAATACATCAGCCAATACATCAGCCTTCACATTCTCCTCCCGCTCCTACAATCAATACATCAGTCAATACATCAGCCTTCACGTTCTCCTCCCGCTCCTACAATTAATACATCAGCCTTCACGTTCTCCTCCCGCTCCTACAATCCACCAATCAACACATCAGCCTTCACGTTCTCCTCCCGCTCCTACAATCAATATATCAGCCTTCACGTTCTCCTCCCGCTCCTACAATCAATACATCAGCTTTCACGTTCTCCTCCCGCTCCTACAATCAATACATCAGCTTTCACATTCTCCTCCCGCTCCTACAATCCATCAATCAATACATCAGCCTTCACGTTCTCCTCCCGCTCCTACAATCCACCAATCAATACATCAGCCTTCACATTCTCCTCCCGCTCCTACAATCCACCAATCAATACATCAGCCTTCACGTTCTCCTCCCGCTCCTACAATCCATCAATCAATACATCAGCCTTCACGTTCTCCTCCCGCTCCTACAATCAATACATCAGTCAATACATCAGCCTTCACGTTCTCCTCCCGCTCCTACAATCCATCAATCAATACAGCAGCCTTCACGTTCTCCTCCCGCTCCTACAATCAATACATCAGCCTTCACGTTCTCCTCCCGCTCCTACAATCCATCAGCCAATACATCAGCCTTCACGTTCTCCTCCCGCTCTTACAATCCACCAATCAATACATCAGTCAATACATCAGCCTTCACGTTCTCCTCCCGCTCCTACAATCCACCAATCAATACATCAGCCAATCAAATTGTATTGATAAAATCCCTTTTTGTGACAACTGTTGATATCAAAGTGCTTTTACTCTTTGTAGTAACGCGGCCTCGACTCAGAGAGCAAACAAACAACAGATGCCCAACGGCTAGGTAAAACTCCCTGGAAGATGTAGCCCTAGAGGAGCACAGAGGTAGTGTGTGTGTGTGTGTGTGTGTGTGTGCGTGCCTTGAAGCGGGCGATGAGCGCGGGAGACACGGTCCGGTAGAACTCAGGCAGCATCTCGTGGCGTGTGCTGACCACGGCGTCCAGACACTTGGCGGCCGCACGGCGAACCTTCCAGCTCATGTCGTCGTCGTCGCTGTACTCGTCATCACTTCCTGTAAAAAAAAAAAAAAGAAGGTCAGAGGTCAAAGGGCAGTGGGAATGTGAGGTTAGATAATAACTGCTGCTAGACTGTGTTAGGTATTAGAACGGATGACAATAGTTACATTAGCTGGTAGAAAACACCAACATCTTAAACACAGGTTACACACAGCACAGCTACTAGTCTAGAGAGACCACCTGACTACCACCCGACTACCACATCTCAAACACAAGTTACACACAGCACAGCTACTAGTCTAGAGAGACCACCTGACTACCACATCTCAAACACAGGTTACACACAGCACAGCTACTAGTCTAGAGAGACCACCTGACTACCACATCTCAAACACAGGTTACACACAGCACAGCTACTAGTCTAGAGAGACCACCTGACTACCACCTGACTACCACATCTCAAACACAGGTTACACACAGCACAGCTACTAGTCTAGAGAGACCACCTGACTACCACCCGACTACCACATCTCAAACACAAGTTACACACAGCACAGCTACTAGTCTAGAGAGACCACCTGACTACCACATCTCAAACACAGGTTACACACAGCACAGCTACTAGTCTAGAGAGACCACCTGACTACCACATCTCAAACACAGGTTACACACAGCACAGCTACTAGTCTAGAGAGACCACCTGACTACCACCTGACTACCACATCTCAAACACAGGTTACACACAACACAGCTACTAGTCTAGAGAGACCACCTGACTACCACATCTCAAACACAGGTTACACACAGCACATCTACTAGTCTAGAGAGACCACCTGACTACCACATCTCAAACACAGGTTACACACAGCACAGCTACTAGTCTAGAGAGACCACCTGACTACCACCTAACTACCACATCGCAAACACAGGTTACACACAGCACAGCTACTAGTCTAGAGAGACCACCTGACTACCACATCTCAAACACAGGTTACACACAGCACAGCTACTAGTCTAGAGAGACCACCTGACGACCACCTGACGACCACATCTCAAAACACAGGTTACACACAGCACAGCTACTAGTCTAGAGCGACCACCTGACTACCACCTGGCGACCACCTGACTACCACCTGACTACCACATCTCAAACACAGATTACACACAGCACATCTACTAGTCTAGAGCGACCACCTGACTACCACACCTGACTACCACCTGTGCTGCCCTGGGCCTGATGAGGCTAGTCCCAACACTGTGCTGCCCTGGGCCTGATGAGGCTAGTCCCAACACTGTGCTGCCCTGGGCCTGATGAGGCTAGTCCCAACACTGTGCTGCCCTGGGCCTGATGAGGCTAGTCCCAACACTGTGCTGCCCTGGGCCTGATGAGGCTAGTCCCAACACTGTGCTGCCCTGGGCCTGATGAGGCTAGTCCCAACACTGTGCTGCCCTGGGCCTGACGAGGCTAGTCCCAACACTGTGCTGCCCTGGGCCTGATGAGACCACGAGGCTAGTCCCAACACTGTGCTGCCCTGGGCCTGATGAGACCACGAGGTTAGTCCCAACACTGTGCTGCCCTGGGCCTGATGAGACCAGTCCCAACACTGTGCTGCCCTGGGCCTGATGAGGCTAGTCCCAACACTGTGCTACCCTGGGCCAGATGAGGCTAGTCCCAACACTGAGCTGCCCTGGGCCTGATGAGACTAGTCCCAACACTGAGCTGCTCTGGGCCTGATGAGACTAGTAGCAACACTGTGCTGCCCTGGGCCTGATGTGACTAGTCCCAACACTGTGCTGCCCTGGGCCTGATGAGGCTAGTCCCAACACTGTGCTGCCCTGGGCCTGATGAGGCTAGTCCCAACACTGTGCTGCCCTGGGCCTGATGAGGCTAGTCCCAACACTGTGCTGCCCTGGGCCTGATGAGGCTAGTCCCAACACTGTGCTGCCCTGGGCCTGATGAGACCACGAGGCTAGTCCCAACACTGTGCTGCCCTGGGCCTGATGAGGCTAGTCCCAACACTGTGCTGCCCTGGGCCTGATGAGACCAGGAGACTAGTCCCAACACTGTGCTGCCCTGGGCCTGATGAGGCTAGTCCCAACACTGTGCTGCCCTGGGCCTAATGAGGCTAGTCCCAACACTGTGCTGCCCTGGGCCTGATGAGACCAGGAGACTAGTCCCAACACTGTGCTGCCCTGGGCCTGATGAGGCTAGTCCCAACACTGTGCTGCCCTGGGCCTGATGAGACCACGAGGCTAGTCCCAACACTGTGCTGCCCTGGGCCTGATGAGACCACGAGGTTAGTCCCAACACTGTGCTGCCCTGGGCCTGATGAGACCAGTCCCAACACTGTGCTGCCCTGGGCCTGATGAGGCTAGTCCCAACACTGTGCTACCCTGGGCCTGATGAGGCTAGTCCCAACACTGTGCTGCCCTGGGCCTGATGAGGCTAGTCCCAACACTGTGCTGCCCTGGGCCTGAAGAGGCTAGTCCCAACACTGTGCTGCCCTGGGCCTGATGAGGCTAGTCCCAACACTGTGCTGCCCTGGGCCTGATGAGGCTAGTCCCAACACTGTGCTGCCCTGGGCCGCCTGATGAGGCTAGTCCCAACACTGTGCTGCCCTGGGCCGCCTGATGAGGCTAGTCCCAACACTGTACTGCCCTGGACCTGATGAGGCTAGTCCCAACACTGTACTGCCCTGGACCTGATGAGGCTAGTCCCAACACTGTACCGCCCTGGACCTGATGAGGCTAGTCCCAACACTGTGCTGCCCTGGGCCTGATGAGACTAGGAGGCTAGTCCCAACACTGTGCTGCCCTGGGCCTGATGAGACTAGGAGGCTAGTCCCAACACTGTGCTGCCCTGGGCCTGATGAGACTAGGAGGCTAGTCCCAACACTGTGCTGCCCTGGGCCTGATGAGACTAGGAAGCTAGTCCCAACACTGTGCTGCCCTGGGCCTGATGAGACTAGGAGGCTAGTCCCAACACTGTGCTGCCCTGGGCCTGATGAGACTAGGAGGCTAGTCCCAACACTGTGCTGCCCTGGGTCTGATGAGACTAGTCCCAACACTGTGCTGCCCTGGGCCTGTTTACAAGCTAGCTACACACAGCCAGTCAGCACCATTCATTATTAAAGGAAGCAGCCAATAGGAATAAGTAGGAATATGATTTATGGATGACTGGCAAACTGTGCTAAAGCTTAGTGCTGTAGAAGATACGAGCAACACTCCGGGCTCCAAAAAACACTTGTTGTCAAGAGCCACTTTATAAATGAAATACTTCAGCATTCTGGGAGCATACACTATGGTTGGTGGAGAGACACGACAACCAGAGAGTGTGTGAGTCAGGGAAGAGAGGAGGAAGGGGACAGAGAGGAGGAAGGGGACAGAGAGGAGGAAGGGGACAGAGAGGAGGAAGGGGACAGAGAGGAGGAAGGGGACAGAGAGGAGGAAGGGGACAGAGAGGAGGAAGGGGACAGAGAGGAGGAAGGGGACAGAGAGGAGGAAGGGGACAGAGAGGAGGAAGGGGACAGAGAGGAGGAAGGGGACAGAGAGGAGGAAGGGGACAGAGAGGAGGAAGGGGAGAGACTCAGCAACACAGTATAAGATGCACCCGCCTGGGAGGAACAGTGTTACAGGAGAAGACTCAGGCGAAAGCTTCAACAAGGTGACATCACAAAAGCCTGTCTGGTCCTCAGTCCTCACACACTGCTAGTGATGACAAGGACAGAGAGCCATCTCTATCAGCTATAGTAGATGTAATGACAGGAGGCCTGCTGAAAGCAGCTAGCATTACCTGCTCCAATAGCAGTCCTCCATTCAGACTGTAGATAATAACATTCAGTCTCATAACAAGGCAAGGAGAGAGACAGAGGGAGGGAGAGAGGGAGGGAGAGAGACAGAGGGGAGACAGAGGGAGGGAGAGAGACAGAGGGGAGACAGAGGGAGGGAGAGAGACAGAGGGGAGACAGAGGGAGGGAGAGAGACAGAGAGGAGACAGAGGGAGGGAGAGAGACAGAGAGGAGACAGAGGGAGGGAGAGAGACAGAGAGGAGACAGAGGGAGGGAGAGAGACAGAGAGGAGACAGAGGGAGGGAGAGAGACAGAGAGGAGACAGAGGGAGGGAGAGAGACAGAGAGGAGACAGAGGGAGGGAGAGAGACAGAGAGGAGACAGAGGGAGGGAGGGAGAGAGGGAGGCTGGCTGGCTGGCTGCCTTCAATATTTAGTCCATTATTCTATGTTTATTTCACAGTGCTCATGCGTGGCCAAGCAACAGATTGTCTTTCTGGCTGAGCTCTTACAGTCAAAGCAACAAACGACACACTAACCGTGTCAGTGCAGTGGGGACTTACAACTGGGGGTTATTCTGCACACAGTAAGACTCCTGAAAATGGAAGACACATTTAATAGATAGAACTAGTTCTAACTTCTCTCACACGGAGGCAGATCGCTGAAGAGACGAGTCCTATAGGTCTCTCCTGAAGTGGTGAAGAGTCCTATAGGTCTCTCCTGAAGTGATGAAGAGTCCTATAGGTCTCTTCTGAAGTGGTGAAGAGTCTAGCTATAAATATAAATAAACACACACATACATATATATACACATATATATATATACATATATATATATATACATATATATATATACATATATATATACATATACATATACATATACATATATATATATATATATATATATATATATATATATATATATATATATATATATATATATATATATATATATATATATATATATAGAGGAGACACACGCATCTCCTGAAGTGATGAAGAGTCCTATATTCCTCTTCTTAACAAGTGGAGGAGGTTATTATTAGAGAGGTGGCAATACCTTTCTTGATTGTCCCTGAGGGGGATGTAAATAAAGGTGTAAAGCCTTGATAGTAGGCTGAGAGCAGGCTGAGAGTAGGCTGAGAGCAGGCTGAGAGCAGGCTGAGAGTAGGCTGAGAGCAGGCTGAGAGCAGGCTGAGAGCAGGCTGAGAGCAGGCTGAGAGCAGGCTGAGAGCAGGCTGAGAGCAGGCTGAGAGCAGGCTGAGAGCAGGCTGAGAGTAGGCTGAGAGCAGGCTGAGAGCAGGCTGAGAGCAGGCTGAGAGCAGGCTGAGAGTAGGCTGAGAGCAGGCTGAGAGCAGGCTGAGAGTAGGCTGAGAGCAGGCTGAGAGTAGGCTGAGAGCAGGCTGAGAGCAGGCTGAGAGCAGGCTGAGAGTAGGCTGAGAGTAGGCTGATAGCAGGCTGAGAGCAGGCTGATAGTAGGCTGAGAGCAGGCTGAGAGCAGGCTGAGAGCAGGCTGAGAGCAGGCTGATAGTAGGCTGAGAGCAGGCTGAGAGTAGGCTGATAGTAGGCTGATAGTAGGCTGATAGCAGGCTGATAGTAGGCTGATAGTAGGCTGATAGCAGGCTGATAGTAGGCTGATAGTAGGCTGAGAGCAGGCTTGGGTGAGAGCAGGCTTGGGTGAGAGCAGGCTTGGGTGAGAGCAGGCTTGGGTGAGAGCAGGCTTGGGTGAGAGCAGGCTTGGGTGAGAGCAGGCTTGGGTGAGAGCAGGCTTGGGTGAGAGCAGGCTGAGAGCAGGCTGAGAGCAGGCTGATAGCAGGCTTGGGCGGTATACAGATTTCCATACAGTCATATCGTTCATCTGCCATCCCGGGATTTACACTATTACCAGCATAGCACACAAGGGGGCGCTAAAAAGAAACGCCCATTGGGTCTCTGCTACCAGAATGCTAACAGAATTAGGACAAGTAATAGCGAAATCACATCGCTAAATGCTAAGGAGCGCAAACGAGCATAAACTAAATTGCGAAGACGGGCAAACCCAGCTCATAAAAGTTATACAAGCATAGCTAGTAGCTACCCAATGTAAAGTTACACAAGCATAGCTAGTAGCTACCGGATGTAAAGTTACACAAGCATAGCTAGTAGCTACCGGATGTAAAGTAACAAGCATAGCTAGTAGCTACCGGATGTAAAGTAACACAAGCATAGCTAGTAGCTACCGGATGTAAAGTAACACAAGCATAGCTAGTAGCTACCGGATGTAAAGTTACACAAGCATAGCTAGTAGCTACCGGATGTAAAGTAACACAAGCATAGCTAGTAGCTACCGGATGTAAAGTTATACAAGCATAGCTAGTAGCTACCCGATGTAAAGTTATACAAGCATAGCTAGTAGCTACCCGATGTAAAGTAACACAAGCATAGCTAGTAGCTACCGGATGTAAAGTAACACAAGCATAGCTAGTAGCTACCGGATGTAAAGTAACACAAGCATAGCTAGTAGCTACCGGATGTAAAGTAACACAAGCATAGCTAGTAGCTACCCGATGTAAAGTAACACAAGCATAGCTAGTAGCTACCCAATGTAAAGTTACACAAGCATAGCTAGTAGCTACCCAATGTAGCAAGCATAGCTAGTAGCTAGCTACCCAATGTAGCAAGCATAGCTTGTAGCTAACAGATGTAAAGTTATACAAGCATAGCTAGTAGCTACCGGATGTAAAGTTACAAGCATAGCTAGTAGCTACCGGATGTAAAGTAACAGAAACCTCTAGAGCTCTGTGACTTCTGGCAGAAAGACATTAGAAGATATCTGATGGTAAACATCTAGTAGTGAATTCCATCTAGTAGTGAATTCCATCTAGTAGTGAATTCCATCTAGTAGTGAACTCCATCTAGTAGTGAACTCCATCTAGTAGTGAATTCCATCTAGTAGTGAACTCCATCTAGTAGTGAATTCCATCTAGTAGTGAATTCCATCTAGTAGTGAATTCCATCTAGTAGTGAATTCCATCTAGTAGTGAATTCCATCTAGTAGTGAATTCCGTCTAGTAGTGAATTCCATTTAGTAGTGAATTCCATTTAGTAGTGAATTCCATTTAGTAGTGAATTCCATCCCAAGTGTAACTTCATCACCTGACGTGCTGCACAACAGAGACTCGGAGACTCAAAACACAGAACTCTACGGACTCAACGGGCTCCCTCTTTCTCCTGTTGTGCCTTTTTTTTTTTACAAAAACACCGGACTGGTTTAACTGTTCTGGGGAACGAATGGAAAACAGTGTGTCAGGTGAAATGAAGAAGGACATCTGCTTGATCTCCTAACGCCCTGAACAAGTTGACTGTAGGTGTTAACTAGCAGCTACAGATAATCAAAACACATTTTTTTAAAGAAAGAATTGACTGTATTGAAAAAACTATCCTGTGGCTATTTACAAATACGATATACCACCAAAAAACTAGTTGATAATCTGAACGAGACTAACCTGGATAAATAAATAAACCTGAGATAGAATGACCATGAGCTCTCACAGTACCTTGAGTGTGTGTGAGAGAGTGTGTGAGAAAGTGTGTGAGAGAGTGTGTGAGAGAGTGTGTGAGAGAGTGTGTGTGGTGTGTGAGAGAGTGTGTGTGGTGTGTGAGAGAGTGTGTGTGGTGTGTGAGAGAGTGTGTGTGGTGTGTGAGAGAATGTGTGTGGTGTGTGAGAGAGTGTGTGTGTGTGGTGTGTGGTGTGTGGTGTGTGTGTGGTGTGTGAGAGAGTGTGGTGTGTGTGTGAGAGAGTGTGGTGTGTGTGTGAGAGAGTGTGGTGTGTGTGACAGAGAGTGTGGTGTGTGTGACAGAGTGTGTGGTGTGTGTGACAGAGTGTGTGGTGAGTGTGACAGAGTGTGTGGTGTGTGTGACAGAGTGTGGTGTGTGTGAGAGAGTGTGGTGTGTGTGAGAGAGTGTGGTGTGTGTGAGAGAGTGTGGTGTGTGTGAGAGAGTGTGGTGTGTGTGAGAGAGTGTGGTGTGTGTGAGAGAGTGTGGTGTGTGAGAGAGAGTGTGGTGTGTGTGAGAGAGTGTGGTGTGTGTGAGAGAGTGTGGTGTGTGTGAGAGAGTGTGGTGTGTGTGAGAGAGTGTGGTGTGTGTGAGAGAGTGTGGTGTGTGTGAGAGAGTGTGGTGTGTGTGAGAGAGTGTGGTGTGTGTGAGAGAGTGTGGTGTGTGTGAGAGAGTGTGGTGTGTGTGAGAGAGTGTGGTGTGTGTGAGAGAGTGTGGTGTGTGTGAGAGAGTGTGGTGTGTGTGAGAGAGTGTGGTGTGTGTGAGAGAGTGTGGTGTGTGTGAGAGAGTGTGGTGTGTGTGAGAGAGTGTGGTGTGTGTGAGAGAGTGTGGTGTGTGTGAGAGAGTGTGGTGTGTGTGTGAGAGAGTGTGGTGTGTGTGACAGAGTGTGGTGTGTGTGACAGAGTGTGGTGTGTGTGACAGAGTGTGGTGTGTGTGACAGAGTGTGTGGTGTGTGTGACAGAGTGTGTGGTGTGTGTGACAGAGTGTGTGGTGTGTGTGACAGAGTGTGTGGTGTGTGTGACAGAGTGTGTGGTGTGTGTGACAGAGTGTGTGGTGTGTGTGAGAGAGTGGTGTGTGTGAGAGAGTGGTGTGTGTGAGAGAGTGTGGTGTGTGTGAGAGAGGGTTTACCTTGATAGTCTTCGTCTGCTCCGTCGGCATCCATGGCATTCTCATCTTCATCCTCGTCATCGTAGTTATAGTTGGGGTCGTAGGTCAAATACTTCAGACAGATGCTAATGACAGTGCCCACATGTGGATAAACCTCCTTTGGACACCTGGGGAGGGAGAGAGAGAGAGAGAGAGAGAGAGAGAGAGAGAGATTGAAAAGTCCTTCATGGTTGAGTTGCGTTTAGTTTCCACTAATAAAGACTCCCATCTCTCAGCCTTTCTTCTCCTCGTGGTAATCTGGGGAGGACAGAGAGCACCACAGTCATCTCCCAACACTAGTTCTCCCTCTCTACCATCTCTCAGCCTTTCTTCTCCTCGTGGTAATCTGGGGAGGACAGACAGCACCACAGTCATCTCCCAACACTAGTTCTCCCTCTCTCCCATCTCTCAGCCTTTCTTCTCCTCGTGGTAATCTGGGGAGGACAGACAGCACCACAGTCATCTCCCAACACTAGTTCTCCCTCTCTCCCATCTCTCAGCCTTTCTTCTCCTCGTGGTAATCTGGGGAGGACAGACAGCACCACAGTCATCTCCCAACACTAGTTCTCCCTCTCTCCCATCTCTCAGCCTTTCTTCTCCTCGTGGTAATCTGGGGAGGACAGACAGCACCACAGTCATCTCCCAACACTAGTTCTCCCTCTCTCCCATCTCTCAGCCTTTCTTCTCCTCGTGGTAATCTGGGGAGGACAGACAGCACCACAGTCATCTCCCAACACTAGTTCTCCCTCTCTCCCATCTCTCAGCCTTTCTTCTCCTCGTGGTAATCTGGGGAGGACAGACAGCACCACAGTCATCTCCCAACACTAGTTCTCCCTCTCTCCCATCTCTCAGCCTTTCTTCTCCTCGTGGTAATCTGGGGAGGACAGACAGCACCACAGTCATCTCCCAACACTAGTTCTCCCTCTCTCCCATCTCTCAGCCTTTCTTCTCCTCGTGGTAATCTGGGGAGGACAGACAGCAGCACAGTCATCTCCCAACACTAGTTCTCCCCCTCTACCATCTCTCAGCCTTTCTTCTCCTCGTGGTAATCTGGGGAGGACAGACAGCACCACAGTCATCTCCCAACACTAGTTCTCCCTCTCTACCATCTCTCAGCCTTTCTTCTCCTCGTGGTAATCTGGGAGGACAGACAGCACCACAGTCATCTCCCAACACTAGTTCTCCCTCTCTACCATCTCTCAGCCTCTCTTCTCCTTGTGGTAATCTGGGGAGGACAGACAGCACCACAGTCATCTCCCAACACTAGTTCTCCCTCTCTACCATCTCTCAGCCTTTCTTCTCCTCGTGGTAATCTGGGGAGGACAGACAGCACCACAGTCATCTCCCAACACTAGTTCTCCCTCTCTACCATCTCTCAGCCTTTCTTCTCCTCGTGGTAATCTGGGGAGGACAGACAGCACCACAGTCATCTCCCAACACTAGTTCTCCCTCTCTACCATCTCTCAGCCTTTCTTCTCCTCGTGGTAATCTGGGGAGGACAGACAGCACCACAGTCATCTCCCAACACTAGTTCTCCCTCTCTCCCATCTCTCAGCCTTTCTTCTCCTCGTGGTAATCTGGGGAG
>NW_027258146.1:0-45000 GCF_045791955.1 Oncorhynchus clarkii lewisi | reverse complement strand
CACACACACCTGGGTTCAGACCAGCGGTCAGACAGTGGAGAACACACACACACACCTGGGTCCAGACCAGCGGTCAGACAGTGGAGAACACACACACACCTGGGTCCAGACCAGCGGTCAGACAGTGGAGAACACACACACACCTGGGTCCAGACCAGCGGTCAGACAGTGGAGAACACACACACACACCTGGGTCCAGACCAGCGGTCAGACAGTGGAGAACACACACACACACCTGGGTCCAGACCAGCGGTCAGACAGTGGAGAACACACACACCAACCTGGGTTCAGACCAGCGGTCAGACAGTGGAGAACACACACACACACCTGGGTCCAGACCAGCGGTCAGAGAGTGGAGAACACACACACACACACACACACACACACACCAGCCTGGGTCCAGACCAACAGTCAGACAGTGGAGAACACACACACCAGCAGTCAGACAGTGGAGAACACACACACCCACAGTCAGACAGTGGAGAACACACACCAACCTGGGTTCAGGTCAGAGGTCAGACAGTGGAGAACACACACACACCAACAGTCAGACAGTGGAGAACACACACACACCAGTAGTCAGACAGTGGAGAACACACACACACCAACAGTCAGACAGTGGAGAACACACCCCAATCGTCAGACAGTGGAGAACACACACCAACCTGCAGAGCATGTCAGCCATGATGTCCAGAGCCTCCAGCTGAACTGACACATCCTCCTGCTTGGCGATGGCACTGGTCAGACGGCCTGTGATCTTTTTACACACACTGGCAGCCAGGGCCGAGCCTGGGGGGGAGGAGAGGAGAGGTGGAGGAGAGACGGAGGGGTGGAGGAGAGGTGAGACGGAGGGGTAGAGGAGAGAGGGAGAGAGAGGGGGTGGAGAGGAGAGAGAGAAACAGGGGGAGGAGGTTGGAGAGGAGGGAGAGAAACAGCGGGGGGGGGGTTGGAGAGGAGGGAGAGAAACAGGGGGAGGAGGTTGGAGAGGAGAGAGAGGAAGAGAAACAGGGGGAGGGGGTTGGAGAGGAGAGGAGAAAGACAGAGAGCGACAGAAAGAGGCTGAGTGAGCTAAATGAGTCATACTGCTGTCAGCCAAGATGGCTGATGCCTGAAGGTGATGGGGAAGCTAGGCTGTTAACAGATGCTCTCTTCTCCATGTCTCCCTCCACATGACTGGGAAAGGCCTGAACACAGCTGGAGATTAACCAGGATGTAAGGAGGACATCCAGCAAGAGGGGAGAGTCCGTCAGTTCATTACCTATAACACCGTCACTAGAGGGGATAGTCCATCAGATCATTACCTATAAAACCATCACTAGAGGGGATAGTCCATCAGATCATTCATTACCTATAACACCATCACTAGAGGGGATAGTCCATCAGATCATTACCTAACACACTACAACACCATCACTAGGGATAGTCCATCAGTTCATTACCTAACACACTACAACACCATCACTAGAGGGGATAGTCCGTCAGTTTATTACCTATAACACCATCACTAGAGGGGATAGTCCATCAGTTCATTACCTATAACACCATCACTAGAGGGGATAGTCCATCAGTTCATTACCTATAACACCATCACTAGAGGGGATAGTCCATCAGATCATTACCTAACACACTACAACACCATCACTAGAGGGGAGAGTCCGTCAGTTCATTACCTAACACACTACAACACCATCACTAGAGGGGATGGTCCGTCAGTTCATTAGCTATAACACCATCACTAGAGGGGATAGTCCATCAGTTCATTACCTATAACACCATCACTAGAGGGGAGAGTCCATCAGATCATTACCTAACACACTACAACACCATCACTAGAGGGGATGGTCCGTCAGTTCATTACCTATAACACCATCACTAGAGGGGAATAGTCCATCAGATCATTACCTATAACACCATCACTAGAGGGGATAGTCCATCAGATCATTACCTAACACACTACAACACCATCACTAGAGGGGAGAGTCCGTCAGTTCATTACCTAACACACTACAACACCATCACTAGAGGGGATAGTCCATCAGATCATTACCTAACACACTACAACACTATCACTAGAGGGGATAGTCCATCAGTCCATTACCTAACACACTACAACACCATCACTAGAGGGGATAGTCCGTCAGATCATTACCTAACACACTACAACACCATCACTAGAGGGGAGAGTCCGTCAGTTCATTACCTAACACACTACAACGCCATCACTAGAGGGGATAGTCCATCAGTTCATTACCTAACACACTACAACACCATCACTAGAGGGGATAGTCCGTCAGTTCATTACCTATAACACCATCACTAGAGGGGAGAGTCCGTCAGTTCCTTACCTATAACACCATCACTAGAGGGGATAGTCCATCAGATCATTACCTAACACACTACAACACCATCACTAGAGGGGATAGTCCATAAGTTCATGGATCGGGCCCTCTGGTCCACGAAACCTTACTCATCATGAACTAAAAAAAGAAGGAAAATCTGATCCAAGATCAGCTTTGTGAAGGCCCGTGTCTAGTGGAAAAGTGATCGGGGTACAGAGGTCAGAGGTCAGGGGTCAGGGTGGTACTTACCGCTGGACGCCGGGGGCAGTTCTCCTATGACCGTCTTCAGTCCGATGCTGGAGATGTCTCGGAGCTGCTCCTTGTCTGCCAGCATGTTGGTACACAGTGTGTCCACTATAGTCTCCACCTGGTACTCCTTCACCTTACTGACCAACGGGCCCAGGCTGGAACACAATATATATATCAATATAAACTACCTGGTACTCCTTCACCTTACTGACCAACGGGCCCAGGCTGGAACACAATGTAACTGGTTCTCTTGTTTCAACAGAAGCTAGTCCAGAGTTAATCGAATGTCATGATAACACCACGTTGTGACCCCACTCTGAGCCATGTGAAGTGGGTCCCTTGTTTAAACAGGGCTGTCGTTTGATCAAAACACACTGAGTAACAACACTACCATGTTACCAGTCAGGCCGAGAGCGGCTCAACCAGACAGATTTAGGGCCTCTTGTCGTCAGCAGTAGAGAGAAGAAGAGACCTGTTTATTAAACACACTGAGTAACACACTACCATGTTACCAGTTAGGCCGAGAGCGGCTCAACCAGACAGATTTAGGGCCTCTTGTCGTCAGCAGTAGAGAGAAGAAGAGACCTGTTTATTAAACACACTGAGTAACACACTACCATGTTACCAGTTAGGCCGAGAGCGGCTCAACCAGACAGTTTTAGGGCCTCTTGTCGTCAGCAGTAGAGAGAGGAAGAGACCTGTTTATTAAACACACTGAGTAACACACTACCATGTTACCAGTTAGGCCGAGAGCGGCTCAAACAGACAGTTTTAGGGCCTCTTGTCGTCAGCAGCAGAGAGAGGAAGAGACCTGTTTATTAAAGCAGTACATCAGTTGAACCTACTTGTTCTGGCCATCCATCAGTCAGTGTCGCCTGAACCGTCATCTCTCTAACGACAGATCTTTGCGGGGTGTTTTTTTTAAACACCTGTAAGTGTAATTTAATGCAATCTAGAGCAACAAAAATACTAAAAAGGCCTTAAAATGATCATATCTTTGTTTCCTTACATAGTGGTGCAGCCAGAACACAAAGAGACACAACGCCTTTGTGACAGTCTGCGTTCACGACACACAACAGAGTAGATTACTACTTCAAAATGGCAGCGATACGAAAGCAGGCAAACTTGCAGTGTGACTGTATCCTATATTAAACATTGGAGATGTGAGAGAAATACAGCCTAGAGAGAGATTTTTAATTCATCTTCTTATTGATCACATAATCCCTTAAAAGCCTAATTCTAAATGAGTTGGTTGAGCGTGAGAGCCGAGACGATCACACTGACGCTGGCTCATAAGCACCGAGACACGTCCCCCCTAGCTGGGGCAAGGAAGATAAAAATCAATGCTGCTCTGACATGAAATATCCACAGACAAAAAATGTCAAATATGCAATAAGACAAAACTGAAGCAAACACAGAGTTATTCAATAACACTGTCCAATACTCAGTGTTGTGAAACGATATGAATGAGAGAGAGAAACGGAGGCAGAGAGAAAGAGGCAGAGTGACTGACAGAAGCAGAGAGAAAGAGGCAGAAAGACATAGCGACAGAGACAGACAGTGACAGAGGCAGAGACAGAAAGACATAGCGACAGAGGCAGAGACAGAAAGACATAGCGACAGAGGCAAAGACAGAAAGACATAGCGACAGAGGCAGAGACATAGCATCAGAGAGACAGAAAGACATAGCAACAGACAGACAGACAGTGGCAGAGAGACACAGTGGCAGACAGATGGTTCGGGACTAGACAGTCTCCCACAGGGCCCAAGCCAGTCAGTCAGGTGATTCAGCCCCTTTCTCAGTCTCGGTGTTTGACAGCCATGTTTTGAACCTCTCTATAGCGGTGCCTTAAGTTCAATCAGAGACACCAGGGTTTTCGTTGTAGAAAAACATGAAAAGCTAAAAAAAATTAATAAAAAAAAACATTTAAACTGTTGCCGTCCAAAGTGTCCAGGAGAAAAAAACAATCCCATTACTAAATAATAAAATAATGACCGACGTGCTTATTGGTCTATAGGTTCATTTGCATAGTTTTGTGCAATTAAAATTGGCCTGTGTGTATTTTGGTTGGTCATCTTATGTATCCAACACAACCTACAGAGTGGTGTTTCCCCTGCAGCTCCTCAGCGTGTTCCTGCCGGAGTAAAACATGTGCTTCTATACGCCCGTTCATTTTAAAATGCTATTCGTTTGTGTTCAAAACAGTTTTGGTGCTCGATTAAGAAGAGCTACTATTTTTATTTCTCAACTGGTAATTGAAGCGTGTCTCCTATTCACCATTCAAGTGCAGGAATAAAAGCTGTCAGCGCGTCTCCCACCACTTTACAATGGGAGCTTTAGGCCGTATGCATTTCGATAACATACTTCATTGTTTGAAACCGGAATATTTTATTTCATATTATGAGGCATGTTTTTCCTTTCTTCAGTGTTACCTAAAGGCTAAATCCAACCATGGAAAGAGTAACCTAAAGTCTAAATCCAACCATGGAAAGAGTAACCTAAAGTCTAAATCCAACCATGGAAAGAGTAACCTAAAGTCTAAATCCAACCATGGAAAGAGTAACCTAAAGTCTAAATCCAACCATGGAAAGAGTAACCTAAAGTCTAAATCCAACCATGGAAAGAGTAACCTAAAGTCTAAATCCAACCATGGAAAGAGTAACCTAAAGTCTAAATCCAACCATGGAAAGAGTAACCTAAAGTCTAAATCCAACCATGGAAAGAGTAACCTAAAGTCTAAATCCAACCATGGAAAGAGTAACCAAGTCTAAATCCAACCATGGAAAGAGTAACCAAGGCTAAATCCAACCATGGAAAGAGTAACCTAAAGTCTAAATCCATGGAAAGAGTAACCTAGTCTAAATCCATGGAAAGGTGGAGGCAATTATTTTACACCGAACAAAAAAATAAACTCAACATGTAACAAGTGTTTCATGAGCTGAAATTAAAAATCCCAGAAATTCAGTTTTAAAAAAAAAAAGCTTTGTAGTGTAAACAAAAGAGTTTACATCTGTTAGTGAGCATTTCTCCTTTGCCAAGACAATCCAGCCACCTGACAGGTGTGACCTATCAAGAAGCTGATTAAAAAGCAAGATCATTACACAGGTGCACCTTGTGCTGGGGACAACAAAAGGCCACTAAAATGTGTAATTTTTCACCACACAATGCCACAGATGTCTCTAGTTGAGGGAGCGTGCAATTGGCGTGCTGAATGCAGGAATATCCACCAGAGCTGTTGCCAGAGAATTGAATGTTCATTGCTCTACCATAAGCCTCCTCCAACATTGTTTAAGATAATTTGGCAGTACATCTAACCGGTCTCGCCACTACAGGCCACGTGTAACCACACCAGCCCAGGACCTTCATACCTGGCTTCTTCACCTGCGGGATCGTCTGAGACCAGCCACCCGGGCAGCTGATGAAACTGAGGAGTATTTCTGTCTGTAAAAACACCCTTTTGTGGGGTTAAAAAACTAATTCTGATTGGCTGGGCCTGGCTCCCCAGTGGCTGGGCCTGGCTCCCCAGTGGCTGGGCCTGGCTCCCCAGTGGCTGGTCCTATGCCCTCCCAGGCCCACCCATTGCTGCACCCCTGTCTAGTCATGTGAAATCCATAGATTAGGACCTAATGAATTTATTTCAATTTACTGGTTTTCCTTATATGAACTGTAACTCAGTAAAATTGTTGCGTTTACATTTTTGTTCAGTGTTTGAAGACTTCATAGGCAGCACGTTGAGTTTCAAGTTTGGGGAAGCATACAATTTATCCCACTATTCTGCATGTCAGTTATGATTTTCATATGCGCATATTTGTGGAACAGGTAAAAACAATTTAAATAACGTTTGTTTCTCAAAATCACAACAATATGAATTAAAATGATAAAAATTTTAAAAGTAAATTAATGCGAGATCAACCAGCCTCTCTGTCATATGGACACATTGATACACTGTGGTCCATTGGTGGCTAAAGAAAGGAGCGCATGGAACTCACAGCCTATTGGCCAATGCAGCAGTAGACCTATAACTTCCATCGCTCTTTCACACCGAGGACTGGTGATTATTATCGAGGGGGAGACTGTTGGAAAGATGTTTCAAATTGCTTACTGTGAGGACTTTAATATATATCATTCACAATGGATGTTAAAAAAACACTTTCCTACATTTTGGCGCAGCAGGCCCGGTTCTTCTATATGCTCCCTCAACATTACCAGGACAGAAAACACAGACTCATTGGTCACATGGAGCATTCCAAACACAAAACACATTTTTTTTTTTAGATGTACAATCTCATAAATGATGTTTATGAAGTAAAAAAAAAAAAAAAAAACTTGTTTCTCACAAGTGTAGCAGGTTGTGAACTTCTATGTTTCAACTCTGACGACGGTAAATTACTAATTAATACATACATTAACCTTTTAAGGTATAGGGGGCAGCATTTTCACTTTTGGATAAATAGCGTGCCCAATTTCAACTTCCTGCTACTCATGCCAGGAACATAAGATATGCATATTATTAGTAGATGTGGATAGAAAACACTATTTTTTTCCCAAGTGGGACGCAAGCTTCCTCTATACCATAAGAAGTTAACGGACATTAATGTAACCAAATGACGGGGATTAACGGTACATTTACTAATGAGGACGTAAATGGGGGATCTGATTTTTTATTTATTTTTAAATCGAAGGGTCAACAAAATTTACACTATGAAACACTGAATGCTCAAGACTTGGCGGGGGAGGCAGCGGAGACATTCTGGACAGAGACTTTACCTTCTCGTCTCTACGCTATAAAAATACACTCAAGACATTATTTTCACAAATATTTTTAAAATGCTTTTCACTGACAGTCGCAACTCAATAATCAGCTAGGTCCATTGACACAAGCGCTGCCCAGATTCGCGGGATCCCCAAATATGCATAGGCCTACGAGCTAGTGATCTGAAACAATCCACAGCAACATAAAAAAAAAATAAAGAAACCAATGATCCTCAATTCCTCTATAACCAAGTCCTGCTTTTTGGTTAAGTATTTTTACATTGTTTATATTCATAGCAATTATATCATTTTGGCAAATGTATTTCCATTAATTTCCCAATTGATGCACCACTATGCCGTTTCTCTCCTGTTCTATTGGATCCACCACTATGTCATTTCTCTCCTGTTCTATTGGACCCACCACTATGTCATCTCTCTCCTGTTCTATTGGATCCCCCACTATGTCATCTCTCTCCTGTTCTATTGGATCCCCCACTATGTCATTTCTCTCCTGTTCTATTGGACCCACCACTATGCCATTTCTCTCCTGTTCTATTGGACCCACCACTATGCCATTTCTCTACTGTTCTATTGGATCCCCCACTATGCCATTTCTCTCCTGTTCTATTGGATCCCCCACTATGCCATTTCTCTCCTGTTCTATTGGATCCCCCACTATGCCATTTCTCTCCTGTTCTATTGGATCCCCCACTATGCCATTTCTCTCCTGTTCTATTGGATCCCCCACTATGCCATTTCTCTCCTGTTCTATTGGATCCCCCACTATGCCATTTCTCTCCTGTTCTATTGGATCCCCCACTATGCCATTTCTCTCCTGTTCTATTGGATCCCCCACTATGCCATTTCTCTCCTGTTCTATTGGATCCCCCACTATGCCATTTCTCTCCTGTTCTATTGGATCCCCCACTATGCCATTTCTCTCCTGTTCTATTGGATCCCCCACTATGCCATTTCTCTCCTGTTCTATTGGATCCCCCACTATGCCATTTCTCTCCTGTTCTATTGGATCCCCCACTATGCCATTTCTCTCCTGTTCTATTGGATCCCCCACTATGCCATTTCTCACCTGTTCTATTGGATCCCCCACTATGCCATTTCTCTCCTGTTCTATTGGATCCCCCACTATGCCATTTCTCTCCTGTTCTATTGGATCCCCCACTATGCCATTTCTCTCCTGTTCTATTGGATCCCCCACTATGCCATTTCTCTCCTGTTCTATTGGATCCACCACTATGCCATTTCTCTCCTGTTCTATTGGATCCCCCACTATGCCATTTCTCTCCTGTTCTATTGGATCCCCCACTATGCCATTTCTCTCCTGTTCTATTGGATCCCCCACTATGCCATTTCTCTCCTGTTCTATTGGATCCCCCACTATGCCATTTCTCTCCTGTTCTATTGGATCCACCACTATGCCATTTCTCATATTAACAACCCATGATAGTTGTTGCATCATTAGATCTCCCCTTTTTCTAAGTTTCTAACAGAGGTGTACAGTTCTGTCACATATGGAACAGCTATCAGTGTGAGCTGTTTAGAACGGTGTTTTCGCCCCCCCCGAATTGCATTTTGACAAATATTTTTTAAATTACGTTTTATTGGACTAACACGAGATGCATGTTAAGATGAATTACCATCATCTAAAAAGGTGATTTCTGTCATTCAGAGCACCATGGGTGGACTGGGTGGATGCCCTAAGGGGATTTATACACCTCAATGCAGCAGGTAAATGGTCAGGTAAAGGTAAATGGGTCAGGTAAATGTCTGAAATAATAGCTTCCCAGGCCACGTTGTCCGGTGCCACATTTTCCTAAAGGAAACCCTCACACACACACACACACACACACAGATCTCTCACCATTTGACGGCCAGATTCTGAACCTCTCCGTTTTTGTCTTCCAGTAGCTTGAGGATCATCTTGACCACCTTGCGTTCACTGTCATCGTCCAGCTTGATGGAGTCTTTCTGCAGCTCTGACATCAGGTCGTTGGTGGCCATGAATCTACAGGAACACACAGGGAGAAAGAAGACCCAGTTAGACCAACAGGGTTATGATGTTATATTTATTTACCTTCATTTAACTAGGCAAGTCCGTTAAGAACAAATTCTTATTTTCAATGACGGCCGAGGAACAGTGGGTTAACTGCCTGTTCAAGGGCAGAATGACAGATTTGTACCTTGTCAGCTCGGGGATTTGAACTTGCAACCTTCCGGTTACTAGTCCAACACTCTAACCACTAGGCTACCCTACCCTAGTAATCCTAGTAAAAATTCCCTGTCTTAGGTCAAATATGATCACCACTTGATTTTAGGAATGTGAAATGTCAGAATAAAAGTTGAGAGAATTATTTATTTCAGCTTTTATTTCTTTCATCACATTCCCAGTGGGTCAGAAGTTTACATACACTCAATTAGTAATTGTTAGCAATGCCTTAGAATTGTTTAACTTGGGTTAAACATTTTGGGTAGCCTTCCACAAGCTTCCCACAATACGTTGGGTGAATTTTGGCCCATTCCTCCTGACAGAGCTGGTGTAACTGAGTCAGGCTTGTCAAATCAAATCAAATTTATTTATATAGCCCTTCGTACATCAGCTGATATCTCAAAGTGCTGTACAGAAACCCAGCCTAAAACCCCAAACAGCAAGCAATGCAGGTGTAGAAGCACGGTGGCTAGGAAAAACTCCCTAGCTTGTAGAGTCAGGTTTGATGGCCTCCTTCCTTGCTCGCACACACTTTTTCAGTTCTGCCCACACATATAGGATTGAGGTCAGGGCTTTGTGATGGCCACGCCAATACCTTGACTTTGTTGTCCTTAATGCCATTTTGCCACAACTTGGAAGTATGCTTGGGGTCATTGTCCATTTGGAAGACCCATTTGCAACCAAGCTATAACTTCAGCTATAACCAGCAAGCTTGACTGGTGTCTTGAGAAGTTGCTTCAATATAGCCACATCATTTTCCTTTCCTCATGATGCCATCTATTTTGTGAAGTGCACCAGTTTCTCCTGCAGCAAAGCACCCCCACAACATCATGCTGCCACCCCCGTGCTTCACGGTTGGGATGGTGTTGTTCAGCTTGCAAGCTTCCCCCTTTTCCTCCAAACATAACGATGGTCATTATGGCCAAACAGTTTTATTTTTGTTTCATCAGACCAGAGGACATTTTTCCAAAAAGTATGATCTTCGTCCCCATGTGCAGTTGCAAACCGTAGTCTGGCTTTTTTATGGCAGTTTTGGAGCAGTGGCTTCTTCCTTGCTGAGCGGCCTTTCAGGTTATGTCAATATAGGACTCGTTTTACTGTGGATATAAATACTTTTGTACCGGTTTCCTCCAGCATCTTCACAAGGTCCTTTGCTGTTGCTCTGGGATTGATTTGCACTTTTCGCACAAAGTACGTTCATCTCTAGGAGACAGAACGCGTCTCCTTCCTGAGCAGTATGACGGCTGCGTGGTCCCATGGTGTTTATACCTGCGTACTATCGTTTGTACAGATGAACGTGGTACCTTCAGGCGATTGGAAATTTCTCCCAAGGATGAACCAGACTTGGAGGTCTACAATTTGTTTTCTGAGGTCTTGGCAGATTTTTTCACATGATGCCAAGCAAAGAGGCATTGAGTTTGAAGGTAGGCCTTGAAATACATCCATAGGTACACCTCCAATTGACTCAAATGATGTCACTTAGCCTACCAGAAGCATCTAAAGCCATGACATTTTCTTTTTTAAGGCACAGTCAACTTAATGTATGTAAACTTCTGACCCACTGGAATTGTGAACCAGTGAATTATAAGTGAAATAATCTGTCTGTAAACAACTGTTGGAAAAATTACTTGCGTCATGCACAAAGTAGATGTCCTAACCGACTTGCCAAAACTATATTGTGTTAACAAGAAATTTGTGGAGTGGTTGAAAAACTAGTCCATGAATCTACAGGTACAAACAGGGAGAAAGAAGACCCAGTTAGACTAACAGGGTAATGATGTCATACGTTCATAAGACATCCAACTAAATAATCTTCTAGAGCAGAGCCCCCCCCTTCCAGCATTAGGGAACATTATTTCTATGTTGTTATTTTATATAGCTTACAGCACCTGTTATTCTCCCAGGTGCTCTCCCTTCCCAGTGCTAATCAGGCCCGACCCTGAACATGCGTGTTCAGGGTGGTATGGCCACGAGCACCCCCCACCCCACATTATCCTCTGAACAACGTCCCTTGGCTCATCTATGCAACTACTCAAAGGGCTCAGGAGAGGCAAAGTCATGTGTCCTCCAAAAACATGACCCACCTACGCCACCTACCTATTTATCACACCGCCTGCTTAACCCGGATGTCAGCCGCACCAACGTGTCGCAGGAAACACAGACAAGGAGTCACAAGAGCACAATGAGCCAAGGAAAGCCCCACCGGTCAAACCCTCCGAGGGTTAACACCACTGAGCTAAGAGAAGGAAACCCTCCAAAGGGTTTTAACACCACTGAGCTGAGAGAAGGAAACCTTCCAAAGGGTTTTAACACCACTGAGCTGAGAAGGAAACCTTCCAAAGGGTTTTAACACCACTGAGCTGAGAGAAGGAAACCTTCCAAAGGGTTTTAACACCACTGAGCTAAGAGAAGGAAACCCTCCGAAGGGTTTTAACACCACTGAGCTGAGAGAAGGAAACCTTCCAAAGGGTTTTAACACCACTGAGCTAAGAGAAGGAAACCCTCCGAAGGGTTTTAACACCACTGAGCTGAGAGAAGGAAACCCTCCGAAGGGTTTTAACACCACTGAGCTGAGAGAAGTTAACAAGTCAAGTGCTCTGACATTAGAAACCAAAGCAAATCAACACTAGTGCAAAGATCAAGCTAATATCTCCGAGGAGAGGAACGCTTGAAGCCTAAAGCATTGGAAGATACCAGACAGACCAGCTCTGATCTCTTGGGGGGGGGTTAACTTATCATATCCAATTTAATACATCACACACGATCAGCTTTAAGACAACATCTTGTCTCCATCTTAACACATCACAGAACTCCTGGTGTGATTCAACAAAGACCTTTTCCTAAATACTATGCTTCTCAACACTAGGCTCGTTGATCATCTCTGACGTGTCCCCCCCCTCATCGGAACGCAAGAAGCTTTTTAAACAAGAGGGACAGCGAGAAGGAAGAGAGGAAAGACAATGAATAATGCATCAGGTCCATGGCCCACACTCACTGAGTGGCAGCCCCACAGCATGAGGTAATGGACTGGAGCACCCACACTCACTGAGAGGCAGCCCCACGGCATGAGGTAATGGGCTGGAGCACCCACACTCACTGAGAGACAGCCCCACTGCATGAGATAATGGAAGGGAGCACCCACACTCACTGAGAGGCAACCCCACGGCATGAGGTAATGGGCTGGAGCACCCACACTCACTGAGAGGCAGCCCCACAGCATGAGGTAATGGAAGGGAGCAACCACACTCACTGAGAGGCAGCCCCACAGCATAAGGTATGGAAGGGAGCACCCGCACTCACTGAGAGGCAGCCCCACAGCATGAGGTAATGGACTGGAGCACCCACACTCACTGAGCGGCAGCCACACGGCATGAGGTAATGGGCTGGAGCACCAACACTCACTCAGAGGCAGCCCCACAGCATGAGGTAATGGGCTGGAGCATCCACACTCACTGAGAGGCAGCCCCACAGCATGAGGTAATGGGCTGGAGCATACACACTCACTGAGAGGCAGCCCCACAGCATGAGGTAATGGACTGGAGCACCCACACTCACTGAGAGGCAGCTCCACGGCATGAGGTAATGGAAGGGAGCGCCCACACTCACTGAGCGGCAGCCCCAAGGCATGAGGTAATGGGCTGGAGCACCCACACTCACTGAGAGGCAGCCCCACAGCATGAGGTAATGGGCTGGAGCATCCACACTCACTGAGAGGCAGCCCCACAGCATGAGGTAATGGGCTGGAGCATCCACACTCACTGAGAGGCAGCCCCACAGCATGAGGTAATGGGCTGGAGCATCCACACTCACTGAGAGGCAGCCCCACAGCATGAGGTAATGGGCTGGAGCATACACACTCACTGAGAGGCAGCCCCACAGCATGAGGTAATGGGCTGGAGCATCCACACTCACTGAGAGGCAGCTCCACAGCATGAGGTAATGGGCTGGAGCACCAACACTCACTGAGTGGCAGCCCCACAGCATGAGGTAATGGACTGGAGCACCCACACTCACTGAGAGGCAGCTCCACGGCATGAGGTAATGGAAGGGAGCGCCCACACTCACTGAGCGGCAGCCCCAAGGCATGAGGTAATGGGCTGGAGCACCCACACTCACTGAGAGATAGCCCCACAGCATAAGGTAATGGACTGGAGCACCCACACTCCTCTCTCTCTAAACTGGTGCGTGGGAAAACACTTTCTACCAGTGATCTTCTTTAGTGGAAATCAATCTTCACTTCCACGGTACCACCACCGCACTAGATAAACATCAATAGAACCTTTAAAACATACAGTATTTTATTTTTTCCCCAAATTCCATTTTCTCTGTTTAGTTGTTTTCCAGGTTTTCCTATCAAATATCACACGTACAAATTGTTTAATGTGATGTTCTAAGTCCACAACAATGGTTAAACCACGGATATGGGTAAAATCTAAGAAATGCTAATTTTGGGGTGTAGATACCCTTTAACTCTGTGGCGCCAGCAAGAGACTTGTTTGGTTAGCGGTGTTTCTGTAGTACACGTGATTGTTAATAATTTATGCAAATCATCATTATACACTGCTCAAAAAAATAAAAGGTAACACTTAAACAACACAATGTAACTCCAAGTCAATCACACTTCTGTGAAATCAAACTGTCCACTTAGGAAGCAACACTGATTGACAATAAATGTCACATGCTGTTGTGCAAATGGAATAGACAACAGGTGGAAATTATAGGCAATTAGCAAGACACCCCCAATAAAGGAGTGGTTCTGCAGGTGGTGACCACAGACCACTTCTCAGTTGCTATGCTTCCTGGGTGATGTTTTGGTCACTTTTGAATGCTGGCGTTGCTTTCACTCTAGTGGTAGCATGAGACGGAGTCTACAACCCACACAAGTGGCTCAGGTAGTGCAGCTCATCCAGGATGGAACATCAATGCGAGCTGTGGCAAGAAGGTTTGCTGTGTCTGTCAGCGTAGTGTCCGTCAGCGTAGTGTCCAGAGCATGGAGGCGCTACCAGGAGACAAGCCAGTACATCAGGAGACGTGGAGGAGGCCGTAGGAGGGCAACAATCCAGCAGCAGGACCACTACCTCTGCCTTTGTGCATGGAGGAGCAGGCGGAGCACTGCCAGAGCCCTGCAAAATGACCTCCAGCAGGCCACAAATGTGCATATGTCTGCTCAAACGGTCAGAAACAGACTCCATTAGGGTGGTATGAGGGCCCGACATCCACAGGTGGGGGTTGTGCTTACAGCCCAACACCGTGCAGGACGTTTGGCATTTGCCAGAGAACACCAAGATTGGCAAATTCGCCACCGGCGCCCTGTGCTCTTCACAGATGAAAGCAGGTTCACATTGAGCACGTGACAGACGTGACAGTCTGGAGACGCCGTGGAGAACGTTCTGCTGCCTGCAACATCCTCCAGCATGACCGGTTTGGCAGTGGGTCAGTCATGGTGTGGGGTGGCATTTCTTTGGGGGGCCGCACAGCCCTCCATGTGCTCGCCAGAGGTAGCCTGACCGCCATTAGGTACCGGGATGAGATCCTCAGACCCCTTGTGAGACCATATGCTGGTGCGGTTGGCCCATGTGGCTGGAGTGTGTCAGCAGTTCCTGCAAGAGGAAGGCATTGATGCTATGGACTGTCCCGCCCGTTCCCCAGACCTGAATCCAATTGAGCACATCTGGGACATCATGTCTCGCTCCATCTACCAACGCCACGTTGCGCCACAGACTGTCCAGGAGTTGGCGGATGCTTTAGTCCAGGTCTGGGAGGAGATCCCTCATGAGACCATCCGCCACCTCATCAGGAGCATGCCCAGGCATTGTAGGGAGGTCATACAGGCACGTGGAGGCCACACACACTACTGAGCCTCATTTTGACTTGTTTTAAGGACATTACATCAAAGTTGGATCAGCCTGTAGTGTGGTTTTCCACTTTAATTTTGAGTGACTCCAAATCCAGACCTCCATGGGTTGATAAATTTGATTTCCATTGATCATTTTTGTGTGATTTTGTTTTCATCACATTCAACTATGTAAAGAAAAAAGTATTTAATAAGAATATTTCATTCATTCAGATCTAGGATGTGTTATTTTAGTGTTCCCTTTATTTTTTTGAGCAGTGTATATAATTTTGCCAGATAAGCTACTTTGTAGTTAACATTTAATTGAGAAGGTGTTTGTGAAAGCCTTTCCATCTACCAGAAGACTGTTGTCATTATTAGCATCGTCACTAACGGCTACACTTAGTGGTAGACAATACATGTACACACAGACAGGGGTATTTCCGAGCTGATGGAAAATACAAATCACCGATACATTTTGTTCATATTTTATGATAATCTTGTGCAAATGAACCCATTTAATGTCTGGATTCTGTCCTCGTTCTCCACCACCCTCATTTTATAGGGCCCTAAATTAGACGAGGACAACAAGACTCACACCTACACAAACATGACAGTGGATAACATTAGACCTCCCACTCAAATGTGAAAGGCCATTGATTTCCCCTGCTAATAATGTCATCATGCAAATGTGCAGAAGCAAGGAGCACCTCTTTACTCCCTCTATAATGTTATGTTAGAACTCAAATAGGCCTACCTCTGACTCAACCCCCCATCTCCAGACTCAACCCCCCATCTCCAGACTCAACCCCCCATCTCCAGACTCAACCCCCCATCTCCAGACTCAACCCCCCCATCTCCAGACTCAACCCCCCCATCTCCAGACTCAACCCCCCCATCTCCAGACTCAACCCCCCCATCTCCAGACTCAACCCCCCCATCTCCAGACTCAACCCCCCCATCTCCAGACTCAACCCCCCCATCTCCAGACTCAACCCCCCCATCTCCAGACTCAACCCCCCCATCTCCAGACTCAACCCCCCCATCTCCAGACTCAACCCCCCCATCTCCAGACTCAACCCCCCCATCTCCAGACTCAACCCCCCCATCTCCAGACTCAACCCCCATCTCCAGACTCAACCCCCATCTCCAGACTCAACCCCCATCTCCAGACTCAACCCCCATCTCCAGACTCAGAGGTTAGGCCTAAACTCTCAACAGCTACTTCTTGACTGACTCACTTCAGAGTTTAGAATCTAGAGGTGGATGTAAAATATTACTCAACCATGATGGATAATCCAGTGCTGGTGTCAAGTCGTGCTTTTGGCAGCTGCATAGGCAATCCCTCAAAACTACAAGGCAATGGGGGCACACAGTGGAACAGGCTCGCTGTACAATAGTCCTGTACCATTTCTCACCGTTCCACCCCAGGTACCACAGAACACAAGCCACCGTCAGTCATTGTTATGAACCTGAAATAGTCTGGGATCTGTAGAGTTATTGGCAAGACTGAGAATCTGGGAAGCAGCGTAAATTGATAAGAAGAGATGCTAGGAGTTCCCACACGTACATAGGAAATCTCATCCAACCAGACGGTTCACTCTAGCTCACTCTAATTGAGCCTGGGGGTGGGGTTAATGCATGGTTATGGTAAACCGTTTCAGAGACGGACAGGACAGATATTACATATTATTGAGGCACACTCAGTATGTCAGGGGACTGGTTACATTCCATATGTTTTATAGTTGTAACATCTGACATTTCAGAGCAAATGTCAGTGACAAATTAATTTGTGTCTACCTCTCTCTCTCTACAGGTGTGAGAAACACTGGAAAACACCAGAACAAGACTACAGGAACGCAGCACTGGACACCCACAGGTGCACACATCTAAGATGATAGTGGAAAAAAACTGCAACATTTATTAGGTGGTAGATTACCACTCTGTAGTTAGTTATACATGTAAATTCATGACAACTGTAACAGAATTGTGAAGAGCAGAATGCTGGCTTACATCATCATATTTTCTGGAAAAAACAACTTTCTCTAATGAGGAGTTGATATGGCTGCAGACTAAATTCACGGTTTGGGTTGGAAGTCAATCACGTTGTTTATGATTGTGTGTTTGGTATGGTTAATATAAAACACCTGACAGTGAGGTAGTGGTATGCTTCAAAGCTAACTAAATGAACTACATTTTGACTCCCCGGTCAGCCAACAACAAACATGCAGGCTGAATTATGTTATGGGATGTACTGTAGTTAGCTAACGTTAGCTAAGCAATCATTCATTTGGCATCTGTAGACTGCTAGGATATGTGCAATGCCTTTCTAGCTAACTACTTAGTTAACAACCTAGCTAACTAGTGTAGTCCACTTACTTGAGTTAGCTAGCCAAATTCGATAACTTTTGCTACCTCAAAACGTTAGCTAGTTTCCTAGCTTGTTAGCGTTGACAGTAACGACTGTCAGAGCGAGTTAGCCAGCTAGCTAGCAACATGACAGTGTTAAATGTAACTAGCTAGCTATATATACACTTTGCAAAACTGACAAATTAGAAATATAATGTCAACATGTTAATCTGGGTTCCTCGCAAGAATGTGTTTATAGCGAGTGGCTAATATTGTTAGCTAGCTAGCTAGCGAACGTTAGCAGACTAGCCAAACGACAGAATTGATTTGAGGCCTAAACTAGCTAACTTGCAGGGTTTTCATACGGGACGATATACCGGTTTGAGTCAAAGTGTAGAATCACAGCGTCATTTCAAATGCATAGATTGTTAGAATATTGTATTTACCTGAAATCCTTGTCGCTTGATGTCATTTTTTCCAATAGATTAGAGATATGGTACGAGGCGCTCGCCATGTTTGCAGTCTGTTGGAGTAGCCTGCTAGCAACCACCAGTCGGTATCACGGAGCGGAAATTCTTATCCACTTTATTTAGCTATTTGCTTCTCTTAAACGATTGAAATCGATTCAGTTTCCACTGTCACTTTCCTTTCGATGGAGCGAAGTGATGATCAGCGGCGGAATAGCAGAGAATTTAGTCTCATCCTGCGGAGTGTTTGAATGGAGATCTCACTTTGCTCTGCAGAGAGGAGGAGCTGCAGAACCAGATGAGTTCGCTACTGGGGGGGTCAAAGTTCAGAGTTTGTTATAGTGGGGAAGGACCAGACTAGTGAGTTTGTCTGTGTTGTCACTAGTTACCACAGCCATAAAGTAAAACTTGGCTATATCGTAAAAAACAACATTTTAATATGAAAACAAAAATGTGCTTTTTTTTGGTCTTCGTTTAAGGTTAGGCATAAGTTTAGCAGTCGAGGTTTAGCCATAATGATGACTTTGTGGCTGTGGTAACTAGTGATGACCGTTTAACGGTGGTGGTCGTCTGAGAAACATCAATCAAAGATAGTACCAGAGAAGATGGACTAAAACTGCTTATCCAACAGAAATATTCGATCACACTTTGTAAGTGATGTCATGGCTAGCTCAACTCATGCGGAGAAACAAGTCAATCGTGGTGGTCGTCTCCTGCCGAACTGCGCATGTGCAGTCGGTCAACTCAAAGGCACTACTTCGATATAAAGTTGTTTTTGACGAAAATTAAAACGGGTCAGTTTGTCACTTTAATTAGGTTGGAGTAATGACATGTTCAACTACTTAAGAACGTGACTTGAATCTACGTTGTGCTTTTAGATTTCGAGAAAATGTACAACTAATGAAGAATTTGTCACTTCTCTCATTGACTCCTCAAATCCCGGCCTGGTCTGTTTCTCAGGCGTTTCGTCAAGTCTCGCGATGTATTTGTATTTATTAAGGCTCCTCATGACCTGCTACCTCAACCTGGGGACCAAACACATTTAGGCACATTACATGTAAAACACAATATAAAACAGTACATCATATAAACATTTTAGACCACTACATATCTACAATACAAAATAAATAATACCACCATACAACAATATTACAATGTACGTGTGTAGAATGCGTGTGCCTCTTCACAGTCCCCACTGTTCCACAAGGTGTAGTTTTACCTTGTGTTTTTTGTGTTTTTTGTATCTGTATCTGATTCTACTGCTGATGTGGAATAGAGCTCCATGTAGTCATGGTTCTATGTAGTACTGTGGGCCTCCCATAGAATGTTCTGGACTTGGGGATTGTGAAAAGAACTCTGGTGGCATGTCTTGTCGGGTATGCATGGGTGTCCAAGCAGTGTGCAAGTAGTTTAAACAGACAACTCGTTATATTCAGCTAGTCAATGGTTCTTACAAAAACAAGTAGTGACAAGTCAATCTCTCCCACTTTGAGCCATGTTGCACCTCTAGGTTTAGAAACTCTGATAGTACCGTATGAAGATAGGCAGAAACTGCTTCTTCACACAGACAGCACGTAATTGCATACTTTTCATGATCAGTAAAAGAGCAATTGATTATGTATTTTCAGATAGGGTGATGGAAGGCAGATCTGAATATTGTTGTATGGTGGTATTAGTTTTTCCTAGCCACCGTGCTTCTAAACCTGCATTGCTTGCTGTTTGGGGTTTTAGGCTGGGTTTCTGAACAGCACTTTGAGATATCAGCTGATGTACGAAGGGCTATATAAGTAAATTAGGTCTGCATACCACTATGTTTAGTCAACTGTACACAGTTTCTCCCCGTAACTTGCAAAGTAAACATGATCCGTTTACAAACAGTAACGTTACATCGGCAAATGCGCCCTTCAGCTGCTTGAAGGGCGCATTTGATGCTAAATTAACCTAAACCACACATACTTTTCAGGTATAGTTCACTTTTATTTTATATCACTCATATCCAATTAATGGTCTATCAATCAATCAAATGTATTTATAAAGCCCTTTTTACATCAGTAGATGTCTCAAAGTGCTGTACAGTAGAAACCCAGACTAAAACCCCCAAACAGCAAGCAATGCAGGTGTAGAATATGTGGGCAATGTTGAGACATTATGGTGAGGCAACCTTCACCTATCTGAAATTGCAAGATCGATGGATGTTTACTGATCATGAAAAGCATATAGTTTACTTGCTGTAGGCCTATAACGCTAGATGTGCGCAATTGTTTTGCATATAATAATAGGACATTTGTAGTTATATGTTATTCAGTGATGATATTACAATCAAATAGCCTAGGTAACATGTATTTAACAATTCCTTGAAAACGGCACATAGTTTTCTGGGTGCACGAAGCCAAACTGCTTGCACCGAGGACCCGGATCAGAACTTCGGGAGACCGTGCATTTTACATCACGCCGCTGGATGTCCCTTCCTGACAATTGCAGGGCTGTTCAGTGTTTGAGCTTTTAAAGCAGGCCTTAAGACTCACCTTTATCGGCTGGCCTACCCATCCTCCAAGACTTTGATTGGCGCGTTTATGATATGGTTATATATATATATTTGTTTTTAAACTTGTTCTATTTTAACTTGTATTTTATTCGCTTTGAGATTATTCTTTTATAACTAAAAACGCTTTACAAATGCAATAAATAATTGTTATTATTAATAGTTTTAGCGGAGCTGTTGGTCTCCTTGCTCCCCAGCAGCCAAATCGAACACTCTGCAATGTATTGTAACGTTTTATGGATAAGGACCAAACCCCCGATCACCCTTGCAGGCGATGTCATGGCAACGTTGGCTAGCTAAACTTCATATAATATATTTTTTTAAATAGCTAAACAGAAGACGGATAAACTGATAATATTTCCTGACAACACCTGTCTCTCTCCGTCCAAACAATGGGAGTTGTTGTCCACAAAGCGGCATGGCGGGCTAATTATTTATGCATATTTCAATACTCAATGAGGGTTGTTGACGTCAACCGCCTGTAATTCAAATGTAGAAAAATTATATGCTAATAGCCTTCAGATCATGAATATGCATAGCCATCTCCAGACTACTCCGATAGGATGTGTTCGTAAATTCAATCTGGAGTGTCAGAGTGCACTCAGAATTCAGGGCGTTGTCAGATTGTCCTACATTCAGACGTTTCGCTCTCGGAGCGCACACCGGATGCTCTGGCCGAGGAGTAAGGTTGATCCGGGCGTTCGGACTTCACAAAGGCAGTCACCCAAGCTATCTGGCTAGCTACTTCCAGACACAAATGAGAGAAAATCTCACTCTGACCATTTTACAAAGCCTGGCAGAGATAGTTATGGTGTTTTCATGTTATCCAGAGTGTTGGTGACTGTAACTGTGCTGCTGGCAATAATTTCATTACGCTTTTTTTCTGCCGATGTTTACTGACACTGGCCATTTTCAACGGGTGTTGAGTGTTCGTAAATTCATCAGTTATTCTGCGCTCTGGCACACTCAGACAAGAGTGCTCTGAAATCAGAGTAAATAGCCAGCGTGAATTTACGAACGCACCCAAAAGTGTTTTTCACAAAGTTCGAAACGTATATTCTATCAAATAAACCTCAAATAGCAAATAAGCCATTGCAGTTTTTTGTTGACCAAATTCGACACTCTCACTAAACAGGTTTCCATCCAACCTTTTTATGTAAGTAAAGTACGGATGTCGGATCATTTTTCTTCACAAACAGGCCTAATGGCCTGATGGAAACCACAAGCTCTCCAAATGTCAACAAAACTAAATATGCTAGTAACGGATGTGAAACTGCTAGTTTAGTTAGCGGTGTGCGCTAAATAGCGTTTCAATCAGTGACGTCACTTGCTCTGAGACCTTGAAGTAGTTGTTCCCCTTGCTCTACAAGGGCCGTGGCTTTTGTGGAGCGATGGGTAACAACGCTTCGTGGGTGACTGTTGTTGATGTGTGCAGAAGGTCCCTGGTTCGCGCCCGGGTATGGGCGAGGGGACGGTCTAAATTTGAACTGTTACACTAGACAAGGTGGGATCTTTTTGTGTTGGTAAAATGAATTATGTGAGAAATGCCTTTATGTGCAAATATTAATATACTAAATCAAATCAAACTATTTGTCACATGCGCCAAATACACAAGTGTAGACCTTACTGTGAAACTGTGAAACGCTTAACCAACAGTGTAGACCTTACTGTGAAATGCTGACTGACCAGCCCTTAACCAACAGTGTAGACCTTACTGTGAAATGCTGACTGACCAGCCCTTAACCAACAGTGTAGATCTTACTGTGAAATGCTGACTGACCAGCCCTTAACCAACAGTGTAGATCTTACTGTGAAATGCTGACTTTACAAGCCCTTAACCAACAGTGTAGACCTTACTGTGAAACGCTGACTGACCAGCCCTTAACCAACAGTGTAGATCTTACTGTGAAATGCTGACTTTACAAGCCCTTAACCAACAGTGTAGACCTTACTGTGAAACGCTGACTGACCAGCCCTTAACCAACAGAGTAGACCTTACTGTGAAACGCTGACTGACCAGCCCTTAACTAACAGTGTAGATCTTACTGTGAAATGTTTACTTTACAAGCCCTTAACCAACAGTGTAGACCTTACTGTGAAACGCTGACTGACCAGCCCTTAACTAACAGTGTAGACCTTACTGTGAAACGCTGACTGACCAGCCCTTAACTAACAGTGTAGACCTTACTGTGAAACGCTGACTTTACAAGCCCTTAACCAACAGTGTAGACCTTACTGTGAAACGCTGACTGACCAGCCCTTAACCAACAGTGTAGATCTTACTGTGAAACGCTGACTGACCAGCCCTTAACCAACAGTGTAGACCTTACTGTGAAACGCTGACTGACCAGTGCAGTTCAAGAAGAGTTAAGAAAATATTTACTAAATAGACTAAAGTAAAAAAAATAATAAAAAGTAACACAATAACGAGGTTATATAGAGGAGGTACCGGTACAGAGTCAATGTGGAGGCTATATACACAGGGTACCAGTACAGAGTCAATGTGGAGGCTATATACAGGGGGTACCGGTACAGAGTCAATGTGGAGGCTATATACAGGGGGTACCGGTA
The DNA here is from genome assembly GCF_045791955.1 of Oncorhynchus clarkii lewisi. Taxonomy (NCBI): domain Eukaryota; kingdom Metazoa; phylum Chordata; class Actinopteri; order Salmoniformes; family Salmonidae; genus Oncorhynchus; species Oncorhynchus clarkii. The sequence continues at coordinate 21,673 of NW_027258146.1, read as the reverse complement.
CAGAGTCAGTGTGGAGGCTATATAGAGGAGGTACCGGTACAGAGTCAGTGTGGAGGCTATATACAGGGGGTACTGGTACCGAGTCAGTGTGGAGGCTCTATAGAGGAGGTACCGGTACAGAGTCAGTGTGGAGGCTATATAGAGGAGGTACCGGTACAGAGTCAATGTGGAGGCTATATACAGGAGGTACCGGTACAGAGTCAATGTGGAGGCTATATACAGGGGGTACTGGTACAGAGTCAATGTGGAGGCTATATACAGGGGGTACCGGTACAGAGTCAATGTGGAGGCTATATACAGGAGGTACCGGTACAGAGTCAGTGTGGAGGCAATATACAGGTGGTACCGGTACAGAGTCAATGTGGAGGCTATATACAGGGGGTACTGGTACAGAGTCAGTGTGGAGGCTATATACAGGAGGTACTGGTACAGAGTCAGTGTGGAGGCTATATAGAGGAGGTACCGGTACAGAGTCAGTGTGGAGGCTATATACAGGGGGTACCGGTACAGAGTCAGTGTGGAGGCTATATACAGGAGGTACCGGTACAGAGTCAGTGTGGAGACTCTATAGAGGAGGTACTGGTACAGAGTCAGTGTGGAGGCTATATACAGGAGGTACCGGTACAGAGTCAGTGTGGAGGCTATATACAGGTGGTACCGGTACAGAGTCAGTGTGGAGGCTATATACAGGTGGTACCGGTACAGAGTCAATGTGGAGGCTATATACAGGGGGTACTGGTACAGAGTCAGTGTGGAGGCTATATAGAGGAGGTACCGGTACAGAGTCCGTGTGGAGGCTGTATACAGGGGGTACCGGTACAGAGTCAGTGTGGAGGCTATATACAGGAGGTACCGGTACAGAGTCAGTGTGGAGACTCTATAGAGGAGGTACTGGTACAGAGTCAGTGTGGAGGCTATATACAGGGGGTACCGGTACAGAGTCAGTGTGGAGGCTATATACAGGAGGTACCGGTACAGAGTCAATGTGGAGGCTATATACAGGGGGTACCGGTACAGAGTCAGTGTGGAGGCTATATACAGGGGTTACCGGTACAGAGTCAGTGTGGAGGCTATATAGAGGAGGTACCGGTACAGAGTCAGTGTGGAGGCTATATACAGGAGGTACCGGTACAGAGTCAATGTGGAGGCTATATACAGGGGGTACCGGTACAGAGTCAATGTGGAGGCTATATACAGGGGGTACCGGTACAGAGTCAGTGTGGAGGCTATATACAGGGGGTACTGGAACAGAGTCAATGTGGAGGCTATATACAGGAGGTACCGGTACAGAGTCAGTGTGGAGGCTATATACAGGGGGTACCGGTACAGAGTCAGTGTGGAGGCTATATAGAGGAGGTACCGGTACAGAGTCAGTGTGGAGGCTATATACAGGGGTTACCGGTACAGAGTCAGTGTGGAGGCTATATAGAGGAGGTACCGGTACAGAGTCAGTGTGGAGGCTATATACAGGAGGTACCGGTACAGAGTCAATGTGGAGGCTATATACAGGGGGTACCGGTACAGAGTCAATGTGGAGGCTATATACAGGGGGTACCGGTACAGAGTCAATGTGGAGGCTATATACAGGGGGTACCGGTACAGAGTCAGTGTGGAGGCTATATACAGGGGGTACTGGAACAGAGTCAATGTGGAGGCTATATACAGGAGGTACCGGTACAGAGTCAGTGTGGAGGCTATATACAGGGGGTACCGGTACAGAGTCAGTGTGGAGGCTATATAGAGGAGGTACCGGTACAGAGTCAGTGTGGAGGCTATATACAGGGGGTACTGGTACAGAGTCAATGTGGAGGCTCTATAGATGAGGTACCGGTACAGAGTCAATGTGGAGGCTCTATAGAGGAGGTACCGGTACAGAGTCAGTGTGGAGGCTATATACAGGGGGTACCGGTACAGAGTCAGTGTGGAGGCTATATACAGGTGGTACCGGTACAGAGTCAATGTGGAGGCTATATACAGGGGGTACTGGTACAGAGTCAGTGTGGAGGCTATATAGAGGAGCTACCGGTACAGAGTCAGTGTGGAGGCTATATACAGGGGGTACCGGTACAGAGTCAGTGTGGAGGCTATATACAGGAGGTACCGGTACAGAGTCAATGTGGAGGCTATATACAGGGGGTACCGGTACAGAGTCAGTGTGGAGGCTATATACAGGTGGTACCGGTACAGAGTCAATGTGGAGGCTATATACAGGGGGTACTGGTACAGAGTCAGTGTGGAGGCTATATAGAGGAGGTACCGGTACAGAGTCAGTGTGGAGGCTATATACAGGGGGTACCGGTACAGAGTCAGTGTGGAGGCTATATACAGGAGGTACCGGTACAGAGTCAATGTGGAGGCTATATACAGGGGGTACCGGTACAGAGTCAGTGTGGAGGCTATATACAGGGGTTACCGGTACAGAGTCAGTGTGGAGGCTATATAGAGGAGGTACCGGTACAGAGTCAGTGTGGAGGCTATATACAGGAGGTACCGGTACAGAGTCAATGTGGAGGCTATATACAGGGGGTACCGGTACAGAGTCAGTGTGGAGGCTATATACAGGGGGTACTGGAACAGAGTCAATGTGGAGGCTATATACAGGAGGTACCGGTACAGAGTCAGTGTGGAGGCTATATACAGGGGGTACCGGTACAGAGTCAGTGTGGAGGCTATATAGAGGAGGTACCGGTACAGAGTCAGTGTGGAGGCTATATACAGGGGGTACTGGTACAGAGTCAATGTGGAGGCTCTATAGAGGAGGTGCCGGTACAGAGTCAATGTGGAGGCTCTATAGAGGAGGTACCGGTACAGAGTCAGTGTGGAGGCTATATACAGGGGGTACCGGTACAGAGTCAGTGTGGAGGCTATATACAGGGGGTACCGGTACAGAGTCAGTGTGGAGGCTATATACAGGAGGTACTTGTACAGAGTCAGTGTGGAGGCTATATAGAGGAGGTACCGGTACAGAGTCAGTGTGGAGGCTATATACAGGGGGTACCGGTACAGAGTCAGTGTGGAGGCTATATACAGGAGGTGCCGGTACAGAGTCAGTGTGGAGACTCTATAGAGGAGGTACTGGTACAGAGTCAGTGTGGAGGCTATATACAGGGGGTACCGGTACAGAGTCAATGTGGAGACTATATACAGGGGGTACCGGTACAGAGTCAGTGTGGAGGCTATATACAGGAGGTACCGGTACAGAGTCAGTGTGGAGGCTATATACAGGGGGTACCGGTACAGAGTCAGTGTGGAGGCTATATACAGGGGGTACTGGTACCGAGTCAGTGTGGAGGCTATATACAGGGGGTACCGGTACAGAGTCAGTGTGGAGGCTCTATAGAGGAGGTACCGGTACAGAGTCAATGTGGAGACTATATACAGGGGGTACCGGTACAGAGTCAACGTGGAGGCTATATACAGGGGGCACTGGTACAGAGTCAATGTGGAGGCTCTATAGAGGAGGTACCGGTACAGAGTCAGTGTGGAGGCTATATAGAGGAGGTACTGGTACAGAGTCAGTGTGGAGGCTATATAGAGGAGGTACTGGTACAGAGTCAGTGTGGAGGCTATATACAGGAGGTACCGGTACAGAGTCAGTGTGGAGGCTATATACAGGGGGTACTGGTACAGAGTCAGTGTGGAGGCTATATACAGGAGGTACCGGTACAGAGTCAGTGTGGAGGCTATATACAGGGGGTACTGGTACCGAGTCAGTGTGGAGGCTATATACAGGGGGTACCGGTACAGAGTCAGTGTGGAGGCTATATACAGGAGGTACCGGTACAGAGTCAATGTGGAGGCTATATACAGGGGGTACCGGTACAGAGTCAGTGTGGAGGCTATATACAGGGGGTACCGGTACAGAGTCAGTGTGGAGGCTATATAGAGGAGGTACCGGTACAGAGTCAGTGTGGAGGCTATATACAGGAGGTACCGGTACAGAGTCAATGTGGAGGCTATATACAGGGGGTACCGGTACAGAGTCAATGTGGAGGCTATATACAGGGGGTACCGGTACAGAGTCAGTGTGGAGGCGATATACAGGGGGTACTGGAACAGAGTCAATGTGGAGGCTATATACAGGAGGTACCGGTACAGAGTCAGTGTGGAGGCTATATACAGGGGGTACCGGTACAGAGTCAATGTGGAGGCTATATACAGGGGGTACCGGTACAGAGTCAATGTGGAGGCTATATATAGGAGGTACCGGTACAGAGTCAATGTGGAGGCTATATACAGGAGGTACCGGTACAGAGTCAGTGTGGAGGCTATATACAGGTGGTACCCGGTACAGAGTCAATGTGGAGGCTATATACAGGGGGTACTGGTACAGAGTCAGTGTGGAGGCTATATACAGGAGGTACTGGTACAGAGTCAGTGTGGAGGCTATATAGAGGAGGTACTGGTACAGAGTCAGTGTGGAGGCTATATACAGGGGGTACCGGTACAGAGTCAGTGTGGAGGCTATATACAGGGGGTACCGGTACAGAGTCAGTGTGGAGGCTATATAGAGGAGGTACCGGTACAGAGTCAGTGTGGAGGCTATATACAGGAGGTACCGGTACAGAGTCAATGTGGAGGCTATATACAGGGGGTACCGGTACAGAGTCAATGTGGAGGCTATATACAGGGGGTACCGGTACAGAGTCAGTGTGGAGGCGATATACAGGGGGTACTGGAACAGAGTCAATGTGGAGGCTATATACAGGAGGTACCGGTACAGAGTCAGTGTGGAGGCTATATACAGGGGGTACCGGTACAGAGTCAATGTGGAGGCTATATACAGGGGGTACCGGTACAGAGTCAATGTGGAGGCTATATATAGGAGGTACCGGTACAGAGTCAATGTGGAGGCTATATACAGGAGGTACCGGTACAGAGTCAGTGTGGAGGCTATATACAGGTGGTACCCGGTACAGAGTCAATGTGGAGGCTATATACAGGGGGTACTGGTACAGAGTCAGTGTGGAGGCTATATACAGGAGGTACTGGTACAGAGTCAGTGTGGAGGCTATATAGAGGAGGTACTGGTACAGAGTCAGTGTGGAGGCTATATACAGGGGGTACCGGTACAGAGTCAGTGTGGAGGCTATATACAGGAGGTACCGGTACAGAGTCAATGTGGAGGCTATATACAGGGGGTACCGGTACAGAGTAAGTGTGGAGGCTATATACAGGGGTTACCGGTACAGAGTCAGTGTGGAGGCTATATAGAGGAGGTACCGGTACAGAGTCAGTGTGGAGGCTATATACAGGAGGTACCGGTACAGAGTCAATGTGGAGGCTATATACAGGGGGTACCGGTACAGAGTCAATGTGGAGGCTATATACAGGGGTACCGGTACAGAGTCAGTGTGGAGGCTATATACAGGGGGTACTGGAACAGAGTCAATGTGGAGGCTATATACAGGAGGTACCGGTACAGAGTCAGTGTGGAGGCTATATACAGGGGGTACCGGTACAGAGTCAGTGTGGAGGCTATATAGAGGAGGTACCGGTACAGAGTCAGTGTGGAGGCTATATACAGGGGGTACTGGTACAGAGTCAATGTGGAGGCTCTATAGAGGAGGTACCGGTACAGAGTCAATGTGGAGGCTCTATAGAGGAGGTACCGGTACAGAGTCAGTGTGGAGGATATATACAGGGGGTACCGGTACAGAGTCAGTGTGGAGGCTATATACAGGGGGTACCGGTACAGAGTCAGTGTGGAGGCTATATACAGGAGGTACTGGTACAGAGTCAGTGTGGAGGCTATATAGAGGAGGTACCGGTACAGAGTCAGTGTGGAGGCTATATACAGGGGGTACCGGTACAGAGTCAGTGTGGAGGCTATATACAGGTGGTACCGGTACAGAGTCAATGTGGAGGCTATATACAGGGGGTACTGGTACAGAGTCAGTGTGGAGGCTATATAGAGGAGGTACCGGTACAGAGTCAGTGTGGAGGCTATATACAGGGGGTACCGGTACAGAGTCAGTGTGGAGGCTATATACAGGAGGTACCGGTACAGAGTCAATGTGGAGGCTATATACAGGGGGTACCGGTACAGAGTCAGTGTGGAGGCTATATACAGGTGGTACCGGTACAGAGTCAATGTGGAGGCTATATACAGGGGGTACTGGTACAGAGTCAGTGTGGAGGCTATATAGAGGAGGTACCGGTACAGAGTCAGTGTGGAGGCTATATACAGGGGGTACCGGTACAGAGTCAGTGTGGAGGCTATATACAGGGGGTACCGGTACAGAGTCAGTGTGGAGGCTATATACAGGAGGTACTGGTACAGAGTCAGTGTGGAGGCTATATAGAGGAGGTACCGGTACAGAGTCAGTGTGGAGGCTATATACAGGGGGTACCGGTACAGAGTCAGTGTGGAGGCTATATACAGGGGGTACCGGTACAGAGTCAGTGTGGAGGCTATATACAGAAGGTACTGGTACAGAGTCAGTGTGGAGGCTATATAGAGGAGGTACCGGTACAGAGTCAGTGTGGAGGCTATATACAGGGGGTACCGGTACAGAGTCAGTGTGGAGGCTATATACAGGTGGTACCGGTACAGAGTCAATGTGGAGGCTATATACAGGGGGTACTGGTACAGAGTCAGTGTGGAGGCTATATAGAGGAGGTACCGGTACAGAGTCAGTGTGGAGGCTATATACAGGGGGTACCGGTACAGAGTCAGTGTGGAGGCTATATACAGGAGGTACCGGTACAGAGTCAATGTGGAGGCTATATACAGGGGGTACCGGTACAGAGTCAGTGTGGAGGCTATATACAGGTGGTACCGGTACAGAGTCAATGTGGAGGCTATATACAGGGGGTACTGGTACAGAGTCAGTGTGGAGGCTATATAGAGGAGGTACCGGTACAGAGTCAGTGTGGAGGCTATATACAGGGGGTACCGGTACAGAGTCAGTGTGGAGGCTATATACAGGAGGTACCGGTACAGAGTCAATGTGGAGGCTATATACAGGGGGTACCGGTACAGAGTCAGTGTGGAGGCTATATACAGGGGTTACCGGTACAGAGTCAGTGTGGAGGCTATATAGAGGAGGTACCGGTACAGAGTCAGTGTGGAGGCTATATACAGGAGGTACCGGTACAGAGTCAATGTGGAGGCTATATACAGGGGGTACCGGTACAGAGTCAATGTGGAGGCTATATACAGGGGGTACCGGTACAGAGTCAGTGTGGAGGCTATATACAGGGGGTACTGGAACAGAGTCAATGTGGAGGCTATATACAGGAGGTACCGGTACAGAGTCAGTGTGGAGGCTATATACAGGGGGTACCGGTACAGAGTCAGTGTGGAGGCTATATAGAGGAGGTACCGGTACAGAGTCAGTGTGGAGGCTATATACAGGGGGTACTGGTACAGAGTCAATGTGGAGGCTCTATAGAGGAGGTACCGGTACAGAGTCAATGTGGAGGCTCTATAGAGGAGGTACCGGTACAGAGTCAGTGTGGAGGCTATATACAGGGGGCACCGGTACAGAGTCAGTGTGGAGGCTATATACAGGGGGTACCGGTACAGAGTCAGTGTGGAGGCTATATACAGGAGGTACTTGTACAGAGTCAGTGTGGAGGCTATATACAGGAGGTGCCGGTACAGAGTCAGTGTGGAGACTCTATAGAGGAGGTACTGGTACAGAGTCAGTGTGGAGGCTATATACAGGGGGTACCGGTACAGAGTCAGTGTGGAGGCTATATACAGGGGGTACCGGTACAGAGTCAGTGTGGAGGCTATATACAGGGGGTACTGGTACCGAGTCAGTGTGGAGGCTATATACAGGGGGTACCGGTACAGAGTCAGTGTGGAGGCTCTATAGAGGAGGTACCGGTACAGAGTCAATGTGGAGACTATATACAGGGGGTACCGGTACAGAGTCAACGTGGAGGCTATATACAGGGGGCACTGGTACAGAGTCAATGTGGAGGCTCTATAGAGGAGGTACCGGTACAGAGTCAGTGTGGAGGCTATATAGAGGAGGTACTGGTACAGAGTCAGTGTGGAGGCTATATAGAGGAGGTACTGGTACAGAGTCAGTGTGGAGGCTATATACAGGAGGTACCGGTACAGAGTCAGTGTGGAGGCTATATACAGGGGGTACTGGTACAGAGTCAGTGTGGAGGCTATATACAGGAGGTACCGGTACAGAGTCAGTGTGGAGGCTATATACAGGGGGTACTGGTACCGAGTCAGTGTGGAGGCTATATACAGGGGGTACCGGTACAGAGTCAGTGTGGAGGCTATATACAGGAGGTACCGGTACAGAGTCAATGTGGAGGCTATATACAGGGGGTACCGGTACAGAGTCAGTGTGGAGGCTATATACAGGGGGTACCGGTACAGAGTCAGTGTGGAGGCTATATAGAGGAGGTACCGGTACAGAGTCAGTGTGGAGGCTATATACAGGAGGTACCGGTACAGAGTCAATGTGGAGGCTATATACAGGGGGTACCGGTACAGAGTCAATGTGGAGGCTATATACAGGGGTACCGGTACAGAGTCAGTGTGGAGGCTATATACAGGGGGTACTGGAACAGAGTCAATGTGGAGGCTATATACAGGAGGTACCGGTACAGAGTCAGTGTGGAGGCTATATACAGGGGGTACCGGTACAGAGTCAGTGTGGAGGCTATATAGAGGAGGTACCGGTACAGAGTCAGTGTGGAGGCTATATACAGGGGGTACTGGTACAGAGTCAATGTGGAGGCTCTATAGAGGAGGTACCGGTACAGAGTCAATGTGGAGGCTCTATAGAGGAGGTACCGGTACAGAGTCAGTGTGGAGGATATATACAGGGGGTACCGGTACAGAGTCAGTGTGGAGGCTATATACAGGGGGTACCGGTACAGAGTCAGTGTGGAGGCTATATACAGGAGGTACTGGTACAGAGTCAGTGTGGAGGCTATATAGAGGAGGTACCGGTACAGAGTCAGTGTGGAGGCTATATACAGGGGGTACCGGTACAGAGTCAGTGTGGAGGCTATATACAGGTGGTACCGGTACAGAGTCAATGTGGAGGCTATATACAGGGGGTACTGGTACAGAGTCAGTGTGGAGGCTATATAGAGGAGGTACCGGTACAGAGTCAGTGTGGAGGCTATATACAGGGGGTACCGGTACAGAGTCAGTGTGGAGGCTATATACAGGAGGTACCGGTACAGAGTCAATGTGGAGGCTATATACAGGGGGTACCGGTACAGAGTCAGTGTGGAGGCTATATACAGGTGGTACCGGTACAGAGTCAATGTGGAGGCTATATACAGGGGGTACTGGTACAGAGTCAGTGTGGAGGCTATATAGAGGAGGTACCGGTACAGAGTCAGTGTGGAGGCTATATACAGGGGGTACCGGTACAGAGTCAGTGTGGAGGCTATATACAGGGGGTACCGGTACAGAGTCAGTGTGGAGGCTATATACAGGAGGTACTGGTACAGAGTCAGTGTGGAGGCTATATAGAGGAGGTACCGGTACAGAGTCAGTGTGGAGGCTATATACAGGGGGTACCGGTACAGAGTCAGTGTGGAGGCTATATACAGGGGGTACCGGTACAGAGTCAGTGTGGAGGCTATATACAGGAGGTACTGGTACAGAGTCAGTGTGGAGGCTATATAGAGGAGGTACCGGTACAGAGTCAGTGTGGAGGCTATATACAGGGGGTACCGGTACAGAGTCAGTGTGGAGGCTATATACAGGTGGTACCGGTACAGAGTCAATGTGGAGGCTATATACAGGGGGTACTGGTACAGAGTCAGTGTGGAGGCTATATAGAGGAGGTACCGGTACAGAGTCAGTGTGGAGGCTATATACAGGGGGTACCGGTACAGAGTCAGTGTGGAGGCTATATACAGGAGGTACCGGTACAGAGTCAATGTGGAGGCTATATACAGGGGGTACCGGTACAGAGTCAGTGTGGAGGCTATATACAGGTGGTACCGGTACAGAGTCAATGTGGAGGCTATATACAGGGGGTACTGGTACAGAGTCAGTGTGGAGGCTATATAGAGGAGGTACCGGTACAGAGTCAGTGTGGAGGCTATATACAGGGGGTACCGGTACAGAGTCAGTGTGGAGGCTATATACAGGAGGTACCGGTACAGAGTCAATGTGGAGGCTATATACAGGGGGTACCGGTACAGAGTCAGTGTGGAGGCTATATACAGGGGTTACCGGTACAGAGTCAGTGTGGAGGCTATATAGAGGAGGTACCGGTACAGAGTCAGTGTGGAGGCTATATACAGGAGGTACCGGTACAGAGTCAATGTGGAGGCTATATACAGGGGGTACCGGTACAGAGTCAATGTGGAGGCTATATACAGGGGGTACCGGTACAGAGTCAGTGTGGAGGCTATATACAGGGGGTACTGGAACAGAGTCAATGTGGAGGCTATATACAGGAGGTACCGGTACAGAGTCAGTGTGGAGGCTATATACAGGGGGTACCGGTACAGAGTCAGTGTGGAGGCTATATAGAGGAGGTACCGGTACAGAGTCAGTGTGGAGGCTATATACAGGGGGTACTGGTACAGAGTCAATGTGGAGGCTCTATAGAGGAGGTACCGGTACAGAGTCAATGTGGAGGCTCTATAGAGGAGGTACCGGTACAGAGTCAGTGTGGAGGCTATATACAGGGGGCACCGGTACAGAGTCAGTGTGGAGGCTATATACAGGGGGTACCGGTACAGAGTCAGTGTGGAGGCTATATACAGGAGGTACTTGTACAGAGTCAGTGTGGAGGCTATATACAGGAGGTGCCGGTACAGAGTCAGTGTGGAGACTCTATAGAGGAGGTACTGGTACAGAGTCAGTGTGGAGGCTATATACAGGGGGTACCGGTACAGAGTCAATGTGGAGACTATATACAGGGGGTACCGGTACAGAGTCAGTGTGGAGGCTATATACAGGAGGTACCGGTACAGAGTCAGTGTGGAGGCTATATACAGGGGGTACCGGTACAGAGTCAGTGTGGAGGCTATATACAGGGGGTACTGGTACCGAGTCAGTGTGGAGGCTATATACAGGGGGTACCGGTACAGAGTCAGTGTGGAGGCTATATACAGGGGGTACTGGTACCGAGTCAGTGTGGAGGCTATATACAGGGGGTACCGGTACAGAGTCAGTGTGGAGGCTATATACAGGAGGTACCGGTACAGAGTCAATGTGGAGGCTATATACAGGGGGTACCGGTACAGAGTCAGTGTGGAGGCTCTATAGAGGAGGTACCGGTACAGAGTCAATGTGGAGACTATATACAGGGGGTACCGGTACAGAGTCAACGTGGAGGCTATATACAGGGGGCACTGGTACAGAGTCAATGTGGAGGCTCTATAGAGGAGGTACCGGTACAGAGTCAGTGTGGAGGCTATATAGAGGAGGTACTGGTACAGAGTCAGTGTGGAGGCTATATAGAGGAGGTACTGGTACAGAGTCAGTGTGGAGGCTATATACAGGAGGTACCGGTACAGAGTCAGTGTGGAGGCTATATACAGGGGGTACTGGTACAGAGTCAGTGTGGAGGCTATATACAGGAGGTACCGGTACAGAGTCAGTGTGGAGGCTATATACAGGGGGTACTGGTACCGAGTCAGTGTGGAGGCTATATACAGGGGGTACCGGTACAGAGTCAGTGTGGAGGCTATATACAGGAGGTACCGGTACAGAGTCAATGTGGAGGCTATATACAGGGGGTACCGGTACAGAGTCAGTGTGGAGGCTATATACAGGGGGTACCGGTACAGAGTCAGTGTGGAGGCTATATAGAGGAGGTACCGGTACAGAGTCAGTGTGGAGGCTATATACAGGAGGTACCGGTACAGAGTCAATGTGGAGGCTATATACAGGGGGTACCGGTACAGAGTCAATGTGGAGGCTATATACAGGGGGTACCGGTACAGAGTCAGTGTGGAGGCGATATACAGGGGGTACTGGAACAAAGTCAATGTGGAGGCTATATACAGGAGGTACCGGTACAGAGTCAGTGTGGAGGCTATATACAGGGGGTACCGGTACAGAGTCAATGTGGAGGCTATATACAGGGGGTACCGGTACAGAGTCAATGTGGAGGCTATATACAGGAGGTACCGGTACAGAGTCAATGTGGAGGCTATATACAGGAGGTACCGGTACAGAGTCAGTGTGGAGGCTATATACAGGTGGTACCCGGTACAGAGTCAATGTGGAGGCTATATACAGGGGGTACTGGTACAGAGTCAGTGTGGAGGCTATATACAGGAGGTACTGGTACAGAGTCAGTGTGGAGGCTATATAGAGGAGGTACCAGTACAGAGTCAGTGTGGAGGCTATATACAGGGGGTACCGGTACAGAGTCAGTGTGGAGGCTATATACAGGAGGTACCGGTACAGAGTCAGTGTGGAGACTCTATAGAGGAGGTACTGGTACAGAGTCAGTGTGGAGGCTATATACAGGAGGTACCGGTAAAGAGTCAGTGTGGAGGCTATATACAGGTGGTACCGGTACAGAGTCAGTGTGGAGACTATATACAGGGGGTACCGGTACAGAGTCAGTGTGGAGGCTATATACAGGAGGTACCGGTACAGAGTCAGTGTGGAGGCTATATACAGGGGGTACTGGTACCGAGTCAGTGTGGAGGCTATATACAGGGGGTACCGGTACAGAGTCAGTGTGGAGGCTCTATAGAGGAGGTACCGGTACAGAGTCAATGTGGAGACTATATACAGGGGGTACCGGTACAGAGTCAATGTGGAGGCTATATACAGGGGGCACCGGTACAGAGTCAGTGTGGAGGTTATATACAGGGGGTACCGGTACAGAGTCAGTGTGGAGGCTATATACAGGGGGTACCGGTACAGAGTCAGTGTGGAGGCTATATAGAGGAGGTACCGGTACAGAGTCAGTGTGGAGGCTATATACAGGGGGTACCGGTACAGAGTCAGTGTGGAGGCTATATACAGGAGGTACCGGTACAGAGTCAGTGTGGAGACTCTATAGAGGAGGTACTGGTACAGAGTCAGTGTGGAGGCTATATACAGGGGGTACTGGTACAGAGTCAGTGTGGAGGCTATATACAGGAGGTACCGGTACAGAGTCAGTGTGGAGGCTATATACAGGAGGTACCGGTACAGAGTCAATGTGGAGGCTATATACAGGGGGTACTGGTACAGAGTCAGTGTGGAGGCTATATACAGGAGGTACCGGTACAGAGTCAGTGTGGAGGCTATATACAGGGGGTACTGGTACAGAGTCAGTGTGGAGGCTATATACAGGAGGTACTGGTACAGAGTCAGTGTGGAGGCTATATACAGGGGGTACTGGTACCGAGTCAGTGTGGAGGCTATATACAGGGGGTACCGGTACAGAGTCAGTGTGGAGGCTATATACAGGAGGTACCGGTACAGAGTCAATGTGGAGGCTATATACAGGGGGTACCGGTACAGAGTCAGTGTGGAGGCTATATACAGGGGGTACCGGTACAGAGTCAGTGTGGAGGCTATATAGAGGAGGTACCGGTACAGAGTCAGTGTGGAGGCTATATACAGGAGGTACCGGTACAGAGTCAATGTGGAGGCTATATACAGGGGGTACCGGTACAGAGTCAATGTGGAGGCTATATACAGGGGGTACCGGTACAGAGTCAGTGTGGAGGCTATATACAGGGGGTACTGGAACAGAGTCAATGTGGAGGCTATATACAGGAGGTACCGGTACAGAGTCAGTGTGGAGGCTATATACAGGGGGTACCGGTACAGAGTCAGTGTGGAGGCCATATAGAGGAGGTACCGGTACAGAGTCAGTGTGGAGGCTATATACAGGGGGTACTGGTACAGAGTCAATGTGGAGGCTCTATAGAGGAGGTACCGGTACAGAGTCAATGTGGAGGCTCTATAGAGGAGGTACCGGTACAGAGTCAGTGTGGAGGCTATATACAGGGGGTACCGGTACAGAGTCAGTGTGGAGGCTATATACAGGAGGTACCGGTACAGAGTCAGTGTGGAGGCTATATAGAGGAGGTACCGGTACAGAGTCAGTGTGGAGGCTATATAGAGGAGGTACCGGTACAGAGTCAGTGTGGAGGCTATATACAGGGGGTACTGGTACCGAGTCAGTGTGGAGGCTCTATAGAGGAGGTACCGGTACAGAGTCAGTGTGGAGGCTATATACAGGAGGTACTGGTACAGAGTCAGTGTGGAGGCTATATACAGGGGGTACCGGTACAGAGTCAATGTGGAGACTATATACAGGGGGTACCGGTACAGAGTCAGTGTGGATGCTATATACAGGAGGTGCCGGTACAGAGTCAGTGTGGAGGCTATATACAGGGGGTACCGGTACAGAGTCAGTGTGGAGGCTATATACAGGGGGTACTGGTACCGAGTCAGTGTGGAGGCTATATACAGGGGGTACCGGTACAGAGTCAGTGTGGAGGCTCTATAGAGGAGGTACCGGTACAGAGTCAATGTGGAGGCTATATACAGGGGGTACCGGTACAGAGTCAGTGTGGAGACTCTATAGAGGAGGTACCGGTACAGAGTCAGTGTGGAGGCTATATAGAGGAGGTACCGGTACAGAGTCAGTGTGGAGGCTATATACAGGAGGTACCGGTACAGAGTCAGTGTGGAGGCTATATACAGGGGGTACCGGTACAGAGTCAGTGTGGAGGCTATATACAGGGGGTACTGGTACCGAGTCAGTGTGGAGGCTATATACAGGGGGTACCGGTACAGAGTCAGTGTGGAGGCTCTATAGAGGAGGTACCGGTACAGAGTCAATGTGGAGACTATATACAGGGGGTACCGGTACAGAGTCAATGTGGAGGCTATATACAGGGGGCACCGGTACAGAGTCAGTGTGGAGGTTATATACAGGGGGTACCGGTACAGAGTCAGTGTGGAGGCTATATACAGGGGGTACCGGTACAGAGTCAGTGTGGAGGCTATATAGAGGAGGTACCGGTACAGAGTCAGTGTGGAGGCTATATACAGGGGGTACCGGTACAGAGTCAGTGTGGAGGCTATATACAGGAGGTACCGGTACAGAGTCAGTGTGGAGACTCTATAAAGGAGGTACTGGTACAGAGTCAGTGTGGAGGCTATATACAGGGGGTACTGGTACAGAGTCAGTGTGGAGGCTATATACAGGAGGTACCGGTACAGAGTCAGTGTGGAGGCTATATACAGGAGGTACCGGTACAGAGTCAATGTGGAGGCTATATACAGGGGGTACTGGTACAGAGTCAGTGTGGAGGCTATATACAGGAGGTACCGGTACAGAGTCAGTGTGGAGGCTATATACAGGGGGTACTGGTACAGAGTCAGTGTGGAGGCTATATACAGGAGGTACCGGTACAGAGTCAGTGTGGAGGCTATATACAGGGGGTACTGGTACCGAGTCAGTGTGGAGGCTATATACAGGGGGTACCGGTACAGAGTCAGTGTGGAGGCTATATACAGGAGGTACCGGTACAGAGTCAGTGTGGAGGCTATATACAGGGGGTACCGGTACAGAGTCAGTGTGGAGGCTATATACAGGGGGTACCGGTACAGAGTCAGTGTGGAGGCTATATAGAGGAGGTACCGGTACAGAGTCAGTGTGGAGGCTATATACAGGAGGTACCGGTACAGAGTCAATGTGGAGGCTATATACAGGGGGTACCGGTACAGAGTCAATGTGGAGGCTATATACAGGGGGTACCGGTACAGAGTCAGTGTGGAGGCTATATACAGGGGGTACTGGAACAGAGTCAATGTGGAGGCTATATACAGGAGGTACCGGTACAGAGTCAGTGTGGAGGCTATATACAGGGGGTACCGGTACAGAGTCAGTGTGGAGGCCATATAGAGGAGGTACCGGTACAGAGTCAGTGTGGAGGCTATATACAGGGGGTACTGGTACAGAGTCAATGTGGAGGCTCTATAGAGGAGGTACCGGTACAGAGTCAATGTGGAGGCTCTATAGAGGAGGTACCGGTACAGAGTCAGTGTGGAGGCTATATACAGGGGGTACCGGTACAGAGTCAGTGTGGAGGCTATATACAGGAGGTACCGGTACAGAGTCAGTGTGGAGGCTATATAGAGGAGGTACCGGTACAGAGTCAGTGTGGAGGCTATATAGAGGAGGTACCGGTACAGAGTCAGTGTGGAGGCTATATACAGGGGGTACTGGTACCGAGTCAGTGTGGAGGCTCTATAGAGGAGGTACCGGTACAGAGTCAGTGTGGAGGCTATATACAGGAGGTACTGGTACAGAGTCAGTGTGGAGGCTATATACAGGGGGTACCGGTACAGAGTCAATGTGGAGACTATATACAGGGGGTACCGGTACAGAGTCAGTGTGGATGCTATATACAGGAGGTGCCGGTACAGAGTCAGTGTGGAGGCTATATACAGGGGGTACCGGTACAGAGTCAGTGTGGAGGCTATATACAGGGGGTACTGGTACCGAGTCAGTGTGGAGGCTATATACAGGGGGTACCGGTACAGAGTCAGTGTGGAGGCTCTATAGAGGAGGTACCGGTACAGAGTCAATGTGGAGACTATATACAGGGGGTACCGGTACAGAGTCAATGTGGAGGCTATATACAGGGGGCACCGGTACAGAGTCAATGTGGAGGCTCTATAGAGGAGGTACCGGTACAGAGTCAGTGTGGAGGCTATATAGAGGAGGTACCGGTACAGAGTCAGTGTGGAGGCTATATACAGGAGGTACCGGTACAGAGTCAATGTGGAGGCTATATACAGGGGGTACCGGTACAGAGTCAATGTGGAGGCTATATACAGGGGGTACCGGTACAGAGTCAGTGTGGAGGCTATATACAGGGGGTACTGGAACAGAGTCAATGTGGAGGCTATATACAGGAGGTACCGGTACAGAGTCAGTGTGGAGGCTATATACAGGGGGTACCAGTACAGAGTCAGTGTGGAGGCTATATAGTGGAGGTACCGGTACAGAGTCAGTGTGGAGGCTATATACAGGGGGTACTGGTACAGAGTCAATGTGGAGGCTCTATAGAGGAGGTACTGGAACAGAGTCAATGTGGAGGCTATATACAGGAGGTACCGGTACAGAGTCAGTGTGGAGGCTATATACAGGGGGTACCGGTACAGAGTCAGTGTGGAGGCCATATAGAGGAGGTACCGGTACAGAGTCAGTGTGGAGGCTATATACAGGGGGTACTGGTACAGAGTCAATGTGGAGGCTCTATAGAGGAGGTACCGGTACAGAGTCAATGTGGAGGCTCTATAGAGGAGGTACCGGTACAGAGTCAGTGTGGAGGCTATATACAGGGGGTACCGGTACAGAGTCAGTGTGGAGGCTATATACAGGAGGTACCGGTACAGAGTCAGTGTGGAGGCTATATAGAGGAGGTACCGGTACAGAGTCAGTGTGGAGGCTATATAGAGGAGGTACCGGTACAGAGTCAGTGTGGAGGCTATATACAGGGGGTACTGGTACCGAGTCAGTGTGGAGGCTCTATAGAGGAGGTACCGGTACAGAGTCAGTGTGGAGGCTATATACAGGAGGTACTGGTACAGAGTCAGTGTGGAGGCTATATACAGGGGGTACCGGTACAGAGTCAATGTGGAGACTATATACAGGGGGTACCGGTACAGAGTCAGTGTGGATGCTATACACAGGGGGTACCGGTACAGAGTCAGTGTGGAGGCTATATACAGGGGGTACTGGTACCGAGTCAGTGTGGAGGCTATATACAGGGGGTACCGGTACAGAGTCAGTGTGGAGGCTCTATAGAGGAGGTACCGGTACAGAGTCAATGTGGAGACTATATACAGGGGGTACCGGTACAGAGTCAATGTGGAGGCTATATACAGGGGGCACCGGTACAGAGTCAATGTGGAGGCTCTATAGAGGAGGTACCGGTACAGAGTCAGTGTGGAGGCTATATAGAGGAGGTACCGGTACAGAGTCAGTGTGGAGGCTATATACAGGAGGTACCGGTACAGAGTCAATGTGGAGGCTATATACAGGGGGTACCGGTACAGAGTCAATGTGGAGGCTATATACAGGGGGTACCGGTACAGAGTCAGTGTGGAGGCTATATACAGGGGGTACTGGAACAGAGTCAATGTGGAGGCTATATACAGGAGGTACCGGTACAGAGTCAGTGTGGAGGCTATATACAGGGGGTACCGGTACAGAGTCAGTGTGGAGGCTATATAGAGGAGGTACCGGTACAGAGTCAGTGTGGAGGCTATATACAGGGGGTACCGGTACAGAGTCAATGTGGAGGCTATATACAGGGGGTACCGGTACAGAGTCAATGTGGAGGCTATATACAGGAGGTACCGGTACAGAGTCAATGTGGAGGCTATATACAGGGGGTACCGGTACAGAGTCAATGTGGAGGCTATATACAGGAGGTACCGGTACAGAGTCAATGTGGAGGCTATATACAGGGGGTACTGGTACAGAGTCAATGTGGAGGCTCTATAGAGGAGGTACCGGTACAGAGTCAATGTGGAGGCTCTATAGAGGAGGTACCGGTACAGAGTCAGTGTGGAGGCTATATACAGGGGGTACCGGTACAGAGTCAGTGTGGAGGCTATATACAGGAGGTACCGGTACAGAGTCAGTGTGGAGGCTATATAGAGGAGGTACTGGTACAGAGTCAGTGTGGAGGCTATATAGAGGAGGTACCGGTACAGAGTCAGTGTGGAGGCTATATACAGGGGGTACCGGTACAGAGTCAATGTGGAGACTATATACAGGGGGTACCGGTACAGAGTTAGTGTGGAGGCTATATACAGGAGGTACCGGTACAGAGTCAGTGTGGAGGCTATATACAGGGGGTACCGGTACAGAGTCAGTGTGGAGGCTATATACAGGGGGTACTGGTACCGAGTCAGTGTGGAGGCTATATACAGGGGGTACCGGTACAGAGTCAGTGTGGAGGCTCTATAGAGGAGGTACCGGTACAGAGTCAATGTGGAGACTATATACAGGGGGTACCGGTACAGAGTCAATGTGGAGGCTATATACAGGGGGCACCGGTACAGAGTCAATGTGGAGGCTCTATAGAGGAGGTACCGGTACCGAGTCAGTGTGGAGGCTATATACAGGAGGTACCGGTACAGAGTCAGTGTGGAGGCTATATACAGGGGGTACTGGTACAGAGTCAGTGTGGAGGCTATATACAGGAGGTACCGGTACAGAGTCAGTGTGGAGGCTATATACAGGGGGTACTGGTACCGAGTCAGTGTGGAGGCTATATACAGGGGGTACCGGTACAGAGTCAGTGTGGAGGCTATATACAGGAGGTACCGGTACAGAGTCAATGTGGAGGCTATATACAGGGGGTACCGGTACAGAGTCAGTGTGGAGGCTATATACAGGGGGTACCGGTACAGAGTCAGTGTGGAGGCTATATAGAGGAGGTACCGGTACAGAGTCAGTGTGGAGGCTATATACAGGGGGTACTGGTACAGAGTCAATGTGGAGGCTCTATAGAGGAGGTACCGGTACAGAGTCAATGTGGAGGCTCTATAGAGGAGGTACCGGTACAGAGTCAGTGTGGAGGCTATATACAGGGGGTACCGGTACAGAGTCAGTGTGGAGGCTATATACAGGAGGTGCCGGTACAGAGTCAGTGTGGAGGCTATATAGAGGAGGTACCGGTACAGAGTCAGTGTGGAGGCTATATAGAGGAGGTACCGGTACAGAGTCAGTGTGGAGGCTATATACAGGGGGTACTGGTACCGAGTCAGTGTGGAGGCTCTATAGAGGAGGTACTGGTACAGAGTCAGTGTGGAGGCTATATACAGGGGGTACCGGTACAGAGTCAATGTGGAGACTATATACAGGGGGTACCGGTACAGAGTCAGTGTGGAGGCTATATACAGGGGGTACTGGTACAGAGTCAATGTGGAGGCTCTATAGAGGGGGTACCGGTACAGAGTCAGTGTGGAGGCTATATACAGGGGGTACTGGTACCGAGTCAGTGTGGAGGCTATATACAGGGGGTACCGGTACAGAGTCAGTGTGGAGGCTCTATAGAGGAGGTACCGGTACAGAGTCAATGTGGAGACTATATACAGGGGGTACCGGTACAGAGTCAATGTGGAGGCTATATACAGGGGGCACCGGTACAGAGTCAGTGTGGAGGTTATATACAGGGGGTACCGGTACAGAGTCAGTGTGGAGGCTATATACAGGGGGTACCGGTACAGAGTCAATGTGGAGGCTATATACAGGGGGTACCGGTACAGAGTCAATGTGGAGGCTATATACAGGGGGTACCGGTACAGAGTCAATGTGGAGGCTATATACAGGGGGTACCGGTACAGAGTCAGTGTGGAGACTATATACAGGGGGTACCGGTACAGAGTCAGTGTGGAGGCTATATACAGGGGGTACCGGTACAGAGTCAGTGTGGAGACTATATACAGGGGGTACCGGTACAGAGTCAGTGTGGAGGCTATATACAGGGGGTACCGGTACAGAGTCAGTGTGGAGACTATATACAGGGGGTACCGGTACAGAGTCAGTGTGGAGGCTATATACAGGGGGTACCGGTACAGAGTCAGTGTGGAGGCTATATACAGGGGGTACCGGTACAGAGTCAGTGTGGAGGCTATATACAGGGGGTACCGGTACAGAGTCAATGTGGAGGCTATATACAGGGGGTACTGGTACAGAGTCAATGTGGAGGCTATATACAGGGGGTACTGGTACAGAGTCAGTGTGCGGGTGTACAGGTTAGTGGAGGTAATTTGTACATGTAGGTAGGGGTGAAGTGACTATACATAGATAATAAACAATGAGTAGCAGCAGTGTACAAAGGGGGGGGGTGGGTCAATGTAAATAGTCCGATGCCGATTTTATGAATTGTTCAGGAGTCTTATGGCTTGGGGGGTAGAAGCTGTTGAGGAGCCTTTTTGTCCTAGACTTGGCCCTCCGGTACCGCTTGCCGTGCGATAGCATAGAAAACAGTCTATAACTTGCACTACCATCTGTAGCGCCTTACGGTCAGATGCCGAGCAGTTGCCAAACCGGTCAGGATGCTCTCGATGGTGCAGCTGTAGAACCTTTTGTGGATCTGGGGACCCATGCCAAATCTTTTCAGTCTCCTGAGGGGGAAAAGGTTTTGTCGTGCCCTCTTCACGACTGTCTTGGTATGTTTGGACCATGATAGTTTGTTGGTGATGTGGACACCAAGGAACTTGAAACTCTCGACCCGCTCCACTACAGCCCCGTCGATGTTAATGAGGGCCTGTTCGGACCGCCTTTTCCTGTAGTCCACGATCAGCTCCTTTGCCTTGCTCACATTGAGGGAGAGGTTGTCACACTACCAGGTCTCTGACCTCCTCCCTATAGGCCGTCTCATCGTTGTCGGTGATGAGGCCTACCACTGTTGTGTCGTCAGCAAACTTAATGATAGTGTTGGAGTCGTGTTTAGCCATGCAGTCGTGGTAGAACATTGAATACAGGAGGGGACTAAGTACACACCCCTGAGGAGCCCCAGTGTTAAGGATCAGAGTGGCCGACGTGTTGTTGCCTACTCTTACCACCTGGGGGTGGTCTGTCAGGAAGTCCAGGATCCAGTTGCAGAGGGAGGTGTTTAGTCCCAGAGTCCTTAACTTAGTAAGGGAATACCCCCCTGAATTGTACAAAAATGAATGGCAAGATATTGGCATTGGACAAACCATATACACGATGTCCAATACCACCCAAAG
>NW_027258145.1:77500-112062 GCF_045791955.1 Oncorhynchus clarkii lewisi | reverse complement strand
GCTACTAACAGACTTCAGGAAGATGAACCAACCAGCCCACTAACTAACAGACCTCACGAAGATGAACCAACCAGGTCACTAACTAACAGACTTCAGGAAGATGAACCAACCAGCCCACTAACTAACAGACCTCAGGAAGATGAACCAACCAGGTCACTAACTAACAGACCTCAGGAAGATGAACCAACCAGCTCACTAACTAACTCAGACCTCAGGAAGATGAACCAACCAGCTCACTAACTAACAGACCTCATGAAGATGAACCAACCAGCTCACTAACTAACTCAGACCTCAGGAAGATGAACCAACCAGCTCACAAACTAACAGACCTCATGTTTTACTGCTTTTGATAATGTGTCTCAGTCAGCATGCTTCCTCATTATTATCTACGAATAATGTGCTACTGTTTTCCTAAGACTTGTGCTGCTGTTGTTTTGGAAGTGTGACTTGTTTAGAAACTGTTGTTTCTTCTTTAAGAAGCTGGCTATCAAAGGAGACGGTATCTGGTTGCTTTAGGAAGGAGGTCATTTACACCAGTCTCTTTGTGATCCAGAAGCACTTTGTAACGCTACACATTATTCATGCCACAACATGGGGCGCTGGGATACAAGCTGGGTGTTTATTCTAGAGCTCAGGCAGGGCTGAGGCATGGTTGGGCTGAGGTAGGGCGCTGAGGCAGAGTATTCGAGCAGAGGGTTGAGGCAGGTTGAGGCAGGTTAAGGCTGAGCTAGGAGCATGAGAAAGCTGGGAGGACCCACCAAAGGCTCAGAGATCAGGGATAATCTGACACCCCAAAGCCTAATCTTCTTAGTGGACCAGGATAAGATGAGTATCCATTACAGAATCAACCTTCATCCCAACTAGCCCCCTCCATACCCACCCCTACCAGTCCCCTCCATACCCACCCCCACCAGCCCCCTCCATACCCACCCCCACCAGCCCCCTACATACCCACCCCCCCCAGCCCCCTCCATACCCACCTCCACCAATCCCCCCCAGCCCCCTCCATACCCACCCCCACCAGTCCCCTCCATACCCACCACCACCAGTCCCCTCCATACCCACCCCCCCAGCCCCCTCCATACCCACCTCCACCAGTCCCCCCCAGCCCCCTCCATACCCACACCCACCAGTCCCCTCCATACCCACCACCACCAGTCATCTCCATACCCACCCCCACCAGCCCCCTCCATACCCACCCCCACCAGTCCCCTCCATACCAACCCCCACCAGTCCCCTCCATACCCACCCCAACTAGCCCCCTCCATACCCACCCCCACCAGCCCCCTCCCAGTCCCCCAGCCCCTCCTGGCCCCTCCCAGTCCCACCAGCCCCCTCCATACCCACCCCCACCAGCCCCCTCCATACCCACCCCCACCAGCCCCCTCTCAGTCCCCCCAGGCCTCCATACCAAACCCCAACTAGCTCCCTCCATACCCACCCCAACTAGCCCCCTCCATACCCACCCGAACTAGCCCCCTCCATACCCACCACAACTAGCCCCCTCCATACCCACCCCCACCAGTCCCCTCCATACCCACCCCCACCAGTCTCCTCCATACCCACCCCCACCAGCCCCCCCAGCCCCCTCCATACCCACCCCCACCAGCCCCTCCATACCCACCCCCACCAGCCCCCTCCATACCCACCCCAAATAGCCCCCTCCATACCCACCCCCACCAGTCCCCTCCATACCCACCCCCACCAGTCCCCTCCATACCCACCCCACCAGCCCCCCCCCCAGCCCCCTCCATACCCACCCCCACCAGCCCCCTCCATACCCACCCCCACCAGTCCCCCCAGCCCCATCCTGGCTCCACCCAGCCCCATCCTGGCTCCACCCAGCCCCTCCTGGCCCCACCCAGTCCTTCCAGCCCCCTCCTGGCCCCACCCAGTCTTACCAGCCCCCTCCTGGCCCCTCCCAGTCCCACCAGCCCCCTCCTGGCCCCTCCCAGTCCCCCCAGCCCCATCCTGGCTCCACCCAGCCCCATCCTGGCTCCACCCAGCCCCTCCTGGCCCCACCCAGTCCTTCCAGCCCCCTCCATACCTACCCCCACCATTCCCCTCCCAGTCCCACCAGTCCCATCCTGGCTCCACCCAACCCCTCCTGGCCCCTCCCAGTCCCACCAGCCCCTTCCTGGCCCCTTCCAGCCCCCCCCACCAGCCCCCTCCCAGTCCCCCCAGCCCCGTCCTGGCTCCACCCAGCCCCTCCTGGCCCCACCCAGTCCTTCCAGCCCCCTCCTGGCCCCACCCAGTCTTACCAGCCCCCACCCAGTCTTACCAGCCCCCTCCTGGCCCCTCCCAGTCCCACCAGCCCCCTCCTGGCCCCTCCCAGTCCCACCAGCCCCTTCCTGGCCCCTCCCAGCCCCCCCCCACCAGCCCCTCCTGGCCCCTCCCTCCCAGCACCATGTCCCTCTGATAGCCATTTTAGCCAGCATGGAGACAATGGCCTGGTCCGGGACTTAATCAGGCATTAGCGGGGAAAGCAGCTAAGCTCCATATTCACTCCATCTGGAGCTGCAGGCCAACCGGCTTGGCATCAGATCTGATGAGAGGAGAAGACAGAGGAGAGGGGGCAGAGAGGAGGCCAGCAGGGCCACAGAGAGCTCCACTCCACCACCTACTCTCTTTAACATAGAGACGACAGACAGAATAACGGACAGCGAGTACCTCTCTCATAGAAGTTTTTAACTGTTCCTTGGTAAAGCAGCTGGCATCTGCAAGCCAGCATAAGTTAACAAGGCTGACACTAGGCTGCTGCCCAGAGAGCCTGGTAGGTCAGAGGTCAGCAACAACAGCATTGACTCAATCCTAACTGACATCACAGCCCACTGGGAGAAGAGCAGTCATACTGTTCCACCCAGTCTACCGGCAGGTCAGAGGTTGAACTAAACCATCCTAGACACTGGCTTTACTATGGAATGGAAACCCACACTACAGTGTGACCTGCTGGGAAACTGACTACTCTAGAGGACAAAGCTGGGGAGGAGAGGAGGAGAGGTGAGAGGCTGGGGAGGAGAGGAGAAGGGGAAAGTGAGATGCTGGGGAGGAGAGGAGAAGAGGTGAGAGGCTGGGGAGGAGAGGAAGGTGAGAGGCTGGGGAGGAGAGGAGAAGGGGAAAGTGAGATGCTGGGGAGGAGAGGAGAAGAGGTGAGAGGCTTGGGAGGAGAGGCGGATGAGAGGCTGGAGAGGAGGAGAGGAAGGTGAGAAGCTGGGGAGGAGAGGAGAAGAGGTGAGAGGCTGGGGAGGAGAGGAGAAGGGCAAAGTGAGATGCTGGGGAGGAGAGGAGAAGAGGTGAGAGGCTCGGGAGGAGAGGAGGATGAGAGGCTGGGGAGGAGAGGAGGGTGAGAGGTTGGAGAGGAGGAGAGGAAGTTGAGAAGCTGGGGAGGAGAGGAGGAGAAGAGGTGAGAGGCTGGAGAGGAGAGGAGAAGGGGAAAGTGAGATCCTGGGGAGGAGAGATGAGAGGCTAGGGAGGAGAGGAGAAGGGGAAAGTGAGATGCTGGGGAGGAGAGGAGAAGAGGTGAGAGGCTGGGGAGGAGAGGAAGGTGAGAGGCTGGGGAGGAGAGGAGAAGGGGAAAGTGAGATGCTGTGGAGGAGAGGAGAAGAGGTGAGAGGCTCGGGAGGAGGAGAGGGTGGTGAGAGGCTGGAGAGGAGGAGAGGAAGGTGAGAGGCTGGAGAGGAGGGTGAGAGGCTGGAGAGGAGGAGAGGAAGGTGAGAGGCTGGAGAGGAGGAGAGGAAGGTGAAAGGCTGGGGAGGAGAGGAGGGTGAGAGGCTGGAAAGGAGGAGAGGAAGGTGAGAGACTGGAGAGGAGGAGAGGAAGGTGAGAGGCTCGGTAGGAGAGGAAGGTGAGAGGCTGGGGAGGAGAGGAGGGTGAGAGCATGGAGAGGAGGAGAGGAAGGTGAGAGGCTGGAGAGGAGGAGAGGAAGGTGAGAGGCTGGGGAGGAGAAGAGGGTGAGAGGCTGGAGAGGAGGAGAGGAAGGTGAGAAGCTGGGGAGGAGAGGAGAAGGGGAAAGTGAGCTATTGGGGAGGAGAGGAGAAGAGGTGAGAGGCTGGGGAGGAGAGGAAGGTGAGAGGCTGGGGAGGAGAGGGGGTGAGAGGCTGGAGAAGAGGAGAGGAAAGTGAGAAGCTGGGGAGGAGAGGAGGACAAGAGGTGAGAAAAGGAGAGGAGGAGAGGAAGGTGAGAGGCTGGGGAAGAGAGGAGGAAAGGAAGGTTAGAGGTTGGGGAGGAGAGGACGGTGAGAAGCTGGGTAGGAGAGGAGGAGAGGAAGGTGAGAAGCTGGGGAGGAGAGCAGGAGAGGACGGTGAGAAGCTGGGTAGGAGAGGAGGAGAGGAAGGTGAGAGGCTGGGGAGGAGAGGAGGAGAGGAAGGTGAGAGGCTGGGGAGGAGAGGAGGAGAGGAAGGTGAGAAGCTGGGTAGGAGAGGAGGAGAGGAAGGTGAGAGGCTGGGGAGGAGAGCAGGAGAAGGGAGGGGCAAGGGATGTTGAATAGAGAGAGGGGAAGCTGGCTGTGAAATGGAGACCACAGAAAGCCCAATTAATATTGAACGGAGCCATTTCTATTCAAACCTCAGGGGAGCTTCTGCCATACTACGCCCTGTCACCTCCTCTAACTTCTGCCACACTATGCCCTGTCACCTCCTCTAACTTCTGCCACACTATGCCCTGTCACCTCCTCTAACTTCTGCCACACTAGGCCCTGTCAACTCCTCTAACTTCTGCCACACTATGCCCTGTCAAGTCCTCTAACTTCTGCCACACTATGCCCTGTCACCTCCTCTAATTTCTGCCACACTAGGCCCTGTCACCTTCTGTAAGTTCTGCCATACTATGCCCAGTCACCTCCTGTAACTTCTGCCACACTATGCCCTGTCACCTCCTCTAACTTCTTCCACACTATGCACTGTCAACTCCTCTAACTTCTGCCACACAATGCCCTGACACCTCCTGTAACTTCTGCCACACTAGGCCCTGTCACCTCCTCTAACTTCTGCCACACTATGCCCTGTCACGTCCTCTAACTTCTGCCACACTATGCCCTGTCAACTCCTCTAACTTCTGCCACACTAGGCCCTGTCACCTCCTCTAACTTCTGCCACACTATGCCCTGTCACCTCCTCTAACTTCTGCCACACTATGCCCTGTCACCTCCTGTAACTTATGCCACACTAGGCCCTGTCACCTCCTCTAACTTCTGTTACACTATGCCCTGTCACCTCCTGTAACTTCTGCCACACTATGCCCTGTCACCTCCTGTAACTTCTGCCACACTAGGCCCTGTCACCTCTAACTTCTGCCAAGCTATGCCCTGTCACCTCCTGTAACTTCTGCCATGCTATGCCCTGTCACCTCCTCTAACTTCTGCCAAGCTATGCCTTGTCACCTCCTCTAACTTCTGCCATATTTGCCCTGTCACCTCCTCTAACTTCTGCCACACTATGCCCTGTCACCTCCTCTAACTTCTGCCACACTAGGCCTTGTTGAGGTCAGACAGTGGGAACAAGGAGGGGTTATATGAGTTAGGTTGAGGTCAGGCAGTGGAAAAAGGGATGGGTCAGACAGTAGGAACAGGGAGGGGTCAGACAGTGGGAACAGAGAGGGGTCAGACAGTAGGAACAGGGAGGGGTCAGACAGTGGGAACAGGTAGGGGTCAGATAGTGGGAACAGGGAGGGGTCAGAAGGTGGAAACAGGGAGGGGTCAGACAGTGGGAACAGGGAGGGGTCAGACAGGGGGAACAGGGAGGGGTCAGACAGTGGGAACAGGGAGGGGTCAGACAGTGGGAACAGGGAGGGGTCAGATAGTGGGAACAGGGAGGGGTCAGACAGTGGGAACAGGGAGGGGTCAGATAGTGGGAACAGGGAGGGGTCAGATAGTGGGAACAGGGAGGGGTCAGACAGTGGGAACAGGGAGGGGTCAGATAGAGGAACAGGGAGGGGTCAGATAGTGGGAACAGGAAGGGGTAATGTGTGTTAAGTTCAGGTCAGACAGTGGGAACAGGGAGGGGTCAGACAGTGGGAACAGGGAGGGGTCAGACAGTGGGAACAGGGAGGGGTCAGACAGTAGGAACAGGGAGGGGTCAGAGAGTGGGAACAGGGAGGGGTCAGACAGTGGGAACAGGGAGGGGTCATGTGAGTTAGCTTGAGGTCAGACAGAGGGAACAGGGAGGGGTCAGATAGTGGGAACAGGGAGGGGTCAGACAGTGGGAACAGGGAGGGGTCAGATAGTGGGAACAGGGAGGGCTCAGACAGTGGGAACAGTGAGGGGTAATGTGAGTTAGGTTGAGGTCAGAAAGTGGGAACAGAGAGCGGTCAGATAGTGGGAACAGGGAGGGGTCAGACAGTGGGAACAGGGAGGGGTCAGACAGTGGGAACAGGGAGGGGTCAGACAGTGGGAACAGGGAGTTGTCAGACAGTGGGAACAGGGAGGGGTAATGTGAGTTAGGTTGAGGTCAGACAGTGGGAACGGGGAGGGGTCAGATAGTGGGAACAGGGAGTGGTAATGTGAGTTAGGTTGAGGTCAGATAGTGGGAACAGGGAGGGGTCAGATAGGAGGAGGATATTAGTTCCTAGAGCAAAATTACTAGGGCTCTAAACATACCTATCACTAGGGCTCTAAACATACCTATCACTAGGGCTCTAAACATACCTATCACTAGGGCTCTAAACATACCTATCACTAGGGCTCTAAACCTTCCTATCACTAGGACTCTAAACATACCTATCACTAGGGCTCTAAACATACCTTTCACTAGGTCTCTAAACATACCTTTCACTAGGGCTCTAAACATTCCTAACATCAGGGCTCTAAACATACCTATCATTAGGGCTCTTAACATACCTATCACTAGGGCTCTAAACATACATATTCTAGGACTCTAAACATACCTATCACTAGGGCTCTAAACATACCTATTCTAGGACTCTAAACATACCTGTCACTAGGACTCTAAACATACCAATCACTAGGGCTCTACACATACCTATCACTAGGGCTCTAAACAAACCTATCACTAGGGCTCTAAACATTCCTATCATCAGGGCTCTAAACATACCTAGCACTAGGGCTCTAAACATACCTATCACTAGGGCTCTAAACATTCCTAACAGCAGGGCTCTAAACATACCTATCATTAGGGCTCTAAACATACCTATCATTAGGGCTCTAAACATACCTATCACTAGGATTCTAAACATACCTATCACTGGGACTCTAAACATACCTATCAGTAGTACTCTAAACCTTTCTAACATCAGGGCTGTAAACATCACTGTCACTAGGGCTCTAAACATAACTATCACTAGGGCTCTAAACATACCTATCGCTAGGGCTCTAAACCTTCCTAACAGCAGGGCTCTAAACATACCTATCATTAGGGCTCTAAACATACCTATCACTAGGACTCTAAACATTCCTAACAGCAGGACTCTAAACATACCTATCACTAGGGCTCTAAACATACCTATCATTAGGGCTCTAAACATTCCTAACAGCAGGGATCTAAACATACCTATCACTAGGGCTCTAAACATACCTATAACTAGGGCTCTAAATATACATATCATTAGGGGTCTAAACATACCTATCACTAGGGCTCTAAACATACCTATCACTAGGGCTGTAAACATACCGATCATTAGGGCTCTAAACATACCTATCACTAGGGCTCTAAACATACCTATCACTAGGGCTCTAAACATAACGATCATTAGGGCTTTAAACATACCAATCACTAGGGCTCTAAACATACCTATCACTAGGGCTCTAAACAAACCTATCACAAGGGCTCTAAACATTCCTATCATCAGGGCTCTAAACATACCTATCACTAGGGCTCTAAACATACCTATCACTAGGGCTCTAAACATTCCTAACAGCAGGGCTCTAAACATACCTATCATTAGGGCTCGAAATATACCTATCACTAGGGCTCTAAACATTCCTAACAGCAGGACTCTAAACATCCCTATAACTAGGGCTCTAAATATACCTATCATTAGGGCTCTAAACATACCTATCACTAGGGCTCTAAACATACATATTCTAGGACTCTAAACATACCTATCACTAGGGCTCTAAACATACCTATTCTAGGACTCTAAACATACCTGTCACTAGGACTCTAAACATACCAATCACTAGGGCTCTACACATACCTATCACTAGGGCTCTAAACAAACCTATCACTAGGGCTCTAAACATTCCTATCATCAGGGCTCTAAACATACCTATCACTAGGGCTCTAAACATACCTATCACTAGGGCTCTAAACATTCCTAACAGCAGGGCTCTAAACATACCTATCATTAGGGCTCTAAACATACCTATCATTAGGGCTCTAAACATACCTATCACTAGGATTCTAAACATACCTATCACTGGGACTCTAAACATACCTATCAGTAGTACTCTAAACCTTTCTAACATCAGGGCTCTAAACATCACTGTCACTAGGGCTCTAAACATAACTATCACTAGGGCTCTAAACATACCTATCGCTAGGGCTCTAAACCTTCCTAACAGCAGGACTCTAAACATACCTATCATTAGGGCTCTAAACATACCTATCACTAGGACTCTAAACATTCCTAACAGCAGGACTCTAAACATACCTATCACTAGGGCTCTAAACATACATATCACTAGGGCTCTAAACATTCCTAACAGCAGGGATCTAAACATACCTATCACTAGGGCTCTAAACATACCTATAACTAGGGCTCTAAATATACATATCATTAGGGGTCTAAACATACCTATCACTAGGGCTCTAAACATACCTATCACTAGGGCTGTAAACATACCGATCATTAGGGCTCTAAACATACCTATCACTAGGGCTCTAAACATACCTATCACTAGGGCTCTAAACATACCGGGCTCGAAATATACCTATCACTAGGGCTCTATCAAATATACCTATTAGGGCTCTAAACATACCAATCACTAGGGCTCTAAACATACCTATCACTAGGGCTCTAAACAAACCTATCACTAGGGCTCTAAACATTCCTATCATCAGGGCTCTAAACATACCTATCACTAGGGCTCTAAACATACCTATCACTAGGGCTCTAAACATTCCTAACAGCAGGGCTCTAAACATACCTATCATTAGGGCTCGAAATATACCTATCACTAGGGCTCTAAACATTCCTAACAGCAGGACTCTAAACATCCCTATAACTAGGGCTCTAAATATACCTATCATTAGGGCTCTAAACATACCTATCACTAGGGCTCTAAACATTCCTAACAGCAGGACTCTAAACATCCCTATAACTAGGGCTCTAAATATACCTATCATTAGGGCTCTAAACATACCAATCACTAGGGCTCTAAACATTCCTAACAGCAGGGCTGTAAAACATACCTATCACTAGTGCTCTAAACATACCTATCACTAGGGCTCTAAACATTCCTAACAGCAGGGCTCTAAACATTCCTATCACTAGGGCTCTAAACATACCTATCACGAGGGCTCTAAACATAGCTGTCACTAGGGCTTGAAACATACCTATCACTAGGGCTCTAAAAATACCTATCACTAGGGCTCTAAACCTTCCTATCACTAGGACTCTAAACATACCTATCACTAGGGCTCTAAACATACCTTTCACTAGGTCTCTAAACATACCTTTCACTAGGGCTCTAAACATTCCTAACATCAGGGCTCTAAACATACCTATCACTAGGGCTCTTAACATACCTATCACTAGGGCTCTAAACATACATATTCTAGGACTCTAAACATACCTATCACTAGGGCTCTAAACATACCTATTCTAGGACTCTAAACATACCTGTCACTAGGACTCTAAACATACCAATCACTAGGGCTCTACACATACCTATCACTAGGGCTCTAAACAAACCTATCACTAGGGCTCTAAACATTCCTATCATCAGGGCTCTAAACATACCTAGCACTAGGGCTCTAAACATACCTATCACTAGGGCTCTAAACATTCCTAACAGCAGGGCTCTAAACATACCTATCATTAGGGCTCTAAACATACCTATCATTAGGGCTCTAAACATACCTATCACTAGGATTCTAAACATACCTATCACTGGGACTCTAAACATACCTATCAGTAGTACTCTAAACCTTTCTAACATCAGGGCTGTAAACATCACTGTCACTAGGGCTCTAAACATAACTATCACTAGGGCTCTAAACATACCTATCGCTAGGGCTCTAAACCTTCCTAACAGCAGGGCTCTAAACATACCTATCATTAGGGCTCTAAACATACCTATCACTAGGACTCTAAACATTCCTAACAGCAGGACTCTAAACATACCTATCACTAGGGCTCTAAACATACCTATCACTAGGGCTCTAAACATTCCTAACAGCAGGGATCTAAACATACCTATCACTAGGGCTCTAAACATACCTATAACTAGGGCTCTAAATATACATATCATTAGGGGTCTAAACATACCTATCACTAGGGCTCTAAACATACCTATCACTAGGGCTGTAAACATACCGATCATTAGGGCTCTAAACATACCTATCACTAGGGCTCTAAACATACCTATCACTAGGGCTCTAAACATAACGATCATTAGGGCTTTAAACATACCAATCACTAGGGCTCTAAACATACCTATCACTAGGGCTCTAAACAAACCTATCACAAGGGCTCTAAACATTCCTATCATCAGGGCTCTAAACATACCTATCACTAGGGCTCTAAACATACCTATCACTAGGGCTCTAAACATTCCTAACAGCAGGGCTCTAAACATACCTATCATTAGGGCTCGAAATATACCTATCACTAGGGCTCTAAACATTCCTAACAGCAGGACTCTAAACATCCCTATAACTAGGGCTCTAAATATACCTATCATTAGGGCTCTAAACATACCTATCACTAGGGCTCTAAACATACATATTCTAGGACTCTAAACATACCTATCACTAGGGCTCTAAACATACCTATTCTAGGACTCTAAACATACCTGTCACTAGGACTCTAAACATACCAATCACTAGGGCTCTACACATACCTATCACTAGGGCTCTAAACAAACCTATCACTAGGGCTCTAAACATTCCTATCATCAGGGCTCTAAACATACCTATCACTAGGGCTCTAAACATACCTATCACTAGGGCTCTAAACATTCCTAACAGCAGGGCTCTAAACATACCTATCATTAGGGCTCTAAACATACCTATCATTAGGGCTCTAAACATACCTATCACTAGGATTCTAAACATACCTATCACTGGGACTCTAAACATACCTATCAGTAGTACTCTAAACCTTTCTAACATCAGGGCTCTAAACATCACTGTCACTAGGGCTCTAAACATAACTATCACTAGGGCTCTAAACATACCTATCGCTAGGGCTCTAAACCTTCCTAACAGCAGGACTCTAAACATACCTATCATTAGGGCTCTAAACATACCTATCACTAGGACTCTAAACATTCCTAACAGCAGGACTCTAAACATACCTATCACTAGGGCTCTAAACATACATATCACTAGGGCTCTAAACATTCCTAACAGCAGGGATCTAAACATACCTATCACTAGGGCTCTAAACATACCTATAACTAGGGCTCTAAATATACATATCATTAGGGGTCTAAACATACCTATCACTAGGGCTCTAAACATACCTATCACTAGGGCTGTAAACATACCGATCATTAGGGCTCTAAACATACCTATCACTAGGGCTCTAAACATACCTATCACTAGGGCTCTAAACATACCGATCATTAGGGCTCTAAACATACCAATCACTAGGGCTCTAAACATACCTATCACTAGGGCTCTAAACAAACCTATCACTAGGGCTCTAAACATTCCTATCATCAGGGCTCTAAACATACCTATCACTAGGGCTCTAAACATACCTATCACTAGGGCTCTAAACATTCCTAACAGCAGGGCTCTAAACATACCTATCATTAGGGCTCGAAATATACCTATCACTAGGGCTCTAAACATTCCTAACAGCAGGACTCTAAACATCCCTATAACTAGGGCTCTAAATATACCTATCATTAGGGCTCTAAACATACCTATCACTAGGGCTCTAAACATTCCTAACAGCAGGACTCTAAACATCCCTATAACTAGGGCTCTAAATATACCTATCATTAGGGCTCTAAACATACCAATCACTAGGGCTCTAAACATTCCTAACAGCAGGGCTGTAAAACATACCTATCACTAGTGCTCTAAACATACCTATCACTAGGGCTCTAAACATTCCTAACAGCAGGGCTCTAAACATTCCTATCACTAGGGCTCTAAACATACCTATCACGAGGGCTCTAAACATAGCTGTCACTAGGGCTTGAAACATACCTATCACTAGGGCTCTAAAAATACCTTTCATTAGGGCTCTAAACATTCCTAACAGAAGGACTCTAAACATACCTATCACTAGGGCTCTAAACATTCCTAACAGAAGGACTCTAAACATACCTATCACTAGGGCTCTAAATATACCTATCACTAGTGCTCTAAACATACCTATCACTAGGGCTCTAAACATACCTATCACTAGGGCTCTAAACATTCCTAACAGCAGGGATCTAAACATACCTATCACTAGGGCTCTAAACATACCTATCACGAGGGCTCTAAACATACCAATCACTAGGGCTCTAAACATACCTATCACTAGGGCTCTAAACATACCGGTCATTAGGGCTCTAAACATACCAATCACTAGGGCTCTAAACATACCTATCACTAGGGCTCTAAACATTCCTAACAGCAGGGCTGTAAAACATACCTATCACTAGTGCTCTAAACATACCTATCACTAGGGCTCTAAACATACCTATCACTAGGGCTCTAAACATTCCTAACAGCAGGGATCTAAACATACCTATCACTAGGTCTCTAAACATACCTATCACGAGGGCTCTAAACATACCAATCACTAGGGCTCTAAACATACCTATCACTAGGGCTCTAAACATACCGGTCATTAGTGCACTAAACATACCAATCAATAGGGCTCTAAACATACCTATCACTAGGGCCCTAAACATTCCTAACAGCAGGGCTGTAAAACATACCTATCACTAGTGCTCTAAACATACCTATCACTAGGGCTCTAAACATACCTATCACTAGGGCTCTAAACATTCCTAACAGCAGGGCTCTAAACATTCCTATCACTAGGGCTCTAAACATACCTATCACGAGGGCTCTAAACATAGCTGTCACTAGGGCTTGAAACATACCTATCACTAGGGCTCTAAAAATACCTTTCATTAGGGCTCTAAACATTCCTAACAGAAGGACTCTAAACATACCTATCACTAGGGCTCTAAATATACCTATCACTAGTGCTCTAAACATACCTATCACTAGGGCTCTAAACATACCTATCACTAGGGCTCTAAACATTCCTAACAGCAGGGCTCTAAACATTCCTATCACTAGGGCTCTAAACATACCTATCACGAGGGCTCTAAACATAGCTGTCACTAGGGCTTGAAACATACCTATCACTAGGGCTCTAAAAATACCTTTCATTAGGGCTCTAAACATTCCTAACAGAAGGACTCTAAACATACCTATCACTAGGGCTCTAAACATTCCTAACAGAAGGACTCTAAACATACCTATCACTAGGGCTCTAAATATACCTATCACTAGTGCTCTAAACATACCTATCACTAGGGCTCTAAACATACCTATCACTAGGGCTCTAAACATTCCTAACAGCAGGGATCTAAACATACCTATCACTAGGGCTCTAAACATACCTATCACGAGGGCTCTAAACATACCAATCACTAGGGCTCTAAACATACCTATCACTAGGGCTCTAAACATACCGGTCATTAGGGCTCTAAACATACCAATCACTAGGGCTCTAAACATACCTATCACTAGGGCTCTAAACATTCCTAACAGCAGGGCTGTAAAACATACCTATCACTAGTGCTCTAAACATACCTATCACTAGGGCTCTAAACATACCTATCACTAGGGCTCTAAACATTCCTAACAGCAGGGCTCTAAACATTCCTATCACTAGGGCTCTAAACATACCTATCACGAGGGCTCTAAACATAGCTGTCACTAGGGCTTGAAACATACCTATCACTAGGGCTCTAAAAATACCTTTCATTAAGGCTCTAAACATTCCTAACAGAAGGACTCTAAACATACCTATCACTAGGGCTCTAAATATACCTATCACTAGTGCTCTAAACATACCTATCACTAGGGCTCTAAACATACCTATCACTAGGGCTCTAAACATTCCAACAGCAGGGATCTAAACATACCTATCACTAGGGCTCTAAACATACCTATCACGAGGGCTCTAAACATACCAATCACTAGGGCTCTAAACATACCTATCACTAGGGCTCTAAACATACCGGTCATTAGTGCTCTAAACATACCAATCACTAGGGCTCTAAACATACCTATCACTAGGGCCCTAAACATTCCTAACAGCAGGGCTGTAAAACATACCTATCACTAGTGCTCTAAACATACCTATCACTAGGGCTCTAAACATACCTATCACTAGGGCTCTAAACATTCCTAACAGCAGGGCTCTAAACATTCCTATCACTAGGGCTCTAAACATACCTATCACGAGGGCTCTAAACATACCTGTCACTAGGGCTCGAAACATACCTATCACTAGGGCTCTAAAAATACCTTTCATTAGGGCTCTAAACATTCCTAACAGCAGGACTCTAAACATACAGTGCCTTGCGAAAGTATTCGGCCCCCTTGAACTTTGCGACCTTTTGCCACATTTCAGGCTTCAAACATAAAGATATAAAACTGTATTTTTTGTGAAGAATCAACAACAAGTGGGACACAATCATGAAGTGGAACGACATTTATTGGATATTTCAAACTTTTTTAACAAATCAAAAACTGAAAAATTGGGTGTGCAAAATTATTCAGCCCCTTTACTTTCAGTGCAGCAAACTCTCTCCAGAAGTTCAGTGAGGATCTCTGAATGATCCAATGTTGACCTAAATGACTAATGATGATAAATACAATCCACCTGTGTGTAATCAAGTCTCCGTATAAATGCACCTGCACTGTGATAGTCTCAGAGGTCCGTTAAAAGCGCAGAGAGCATCATGAAGAACAAGGAACACACCAGGCAGGTCCGAGATACTGTTGTGAAGAAGTTTAAAGACAGATTTGGATACAAAAAGATTTCCCAAGCTTTAAACATCCCAAGGAGCACTGTGCAAGCGATAATATTGAAATGGAAGGAGTATCAGACCACTGCAAATCTACCAAGACCTGGCCGTCCCTCTAAACTTTCAGCTCATACAAGGAGAAGACTGATCAGAGATGCAGCCAAGAGGCCCATGATCACTCTGGATGAACTGCAGAGATCTACAGCTGAGGTGGGAGACTCTGTCCATAGGACAACAATCAGTCGTATATTGCACAAATCTGGCCTTTATGGAAGAGTGGCAAGAACAAAGCCATTTCTTAAAGATATCCATAAAAAGTGTTGTTTAAAGTTCGCCACAAGCCACCTGGGAGACACACCAAACATGTGGAAGAAGGTGCTCTGGTCAGATGAAACCAAAATTGAACTTTTTGGCAACAATGCAAAACGTTATATTTGGCGTAAAAGCAACACAGCTCATCACCCTGAACACACCATACCCACTGTCAAACATGGTGGTGGCAGCATCATGGTTTGAGCCTGCTTTTCTTCAGCAGGGACAGGGAAGATGGTTAAAATTGATGGGAAGATGGATGGAGCCAAATACAGGACCATTCTGGAAGAAAACCTGATGGAGTCTGCAAAAGACCTGAGACTGGGACGGAGATTTGTCTTCCAAAAAGACAATGATCCAAAACATAAAGCAAAATCTACAATGGAATGGTTCAAAAATAAACATATCCAGGTGTTAGAATGGCCAAGTCAAAGTCCAGACCTGAATCGAATCGAGAATCTGTGGAAAGAACTGAAAACTGCTGTTCACAAATGCTCTCCATCCAACCTCACTGAGCTCGAGCTGTTTTGCAAGGAGGAATGGGCAACAATTTCAGTCTCTCGATGTGCAAAACTGATAGAGACATACCCCAAGCGGCTTACAGCTGTAATTGCAGCAAAAGGTGGCGCTACAAAGTATTAACTTAAGGGGGCTGAATAATTTTGCACGGCCAATTTTTCAGTTTTTGATTTGTTAAAAAAGTTTGAAATATCCAATAAATGTCGTTCCACTTCATGATTGTGTCCCACTTGTTGTTGATTCTTCACAAAAAAATACAGTTTTATATATTTATGTTTGAAGCCTGAAATGTGGCAAAAGGTCGCAAAGTTCAAGGGGGCTGAATACTTTCGCAAGGCACTGTACCTATCACTAGGGCTGTAAAACATACCTATCACTAGTGCTCTAAACATACCTATCACTAGGGCTCTAAACATACCTATCACTAGGGCTCTAAACATTCCTAACAGCAGGGCTCTAAACATACCTATCACTAGGGCTCTAAACATACCTATCACGAGGGCTCTAAACATACCTGTCACTAGGGCTCGAAACATACCTATCACTAGGGCTCTAAAAATACCTTTCATTAGGGCTCTAAACATTCCTAACAGCAGGACTCTAAACATACCTATCACTAGGGCTCTAAAAATACCTTTCATTAGGGCTCTAAACATTCCTAACAGCAGGACTCTAAACATACCTATCACTAGGGCTCTAAATATACCTATCACTAGTGCTCTAAACATACCTATCACTAGGGCTCTAAACATACCTATCACGAGGGCTCTACACATACCAATCACTAGGGCTCTAAACATACCTATCACTAGGGCTCTAAACATACCAATCACTAGGGCTCTAAACATTCCTAACAGCAGGACTCTAAACTAGAGTTGGCTGCTGCTGGTAAGGCATCAGATCTGGCAGAGCAACACAACCCACTTTCAACAGTACGTGGAAAGAGTTTACTGTTGCCTTAACAAACATTTGGCCACCGGCTCGATGAATTTACTGCAATCCAGCATGTGCACTTATCTTTCCTTGAGTACAAACAATAATTAAAGTCAAACCAGGACATAGAGTCAGCTCTCTCCTCTGCCACAGCTCCTTTTACCACAGAAAGCAGGAAAATAAATATAGTTTATATTACAACACTAACTTTATTTTAATTTTATTATTGAAGTGGGTCTTTTTTTTAATGAAGGAGAAATTGAAGATTATTTCAACAGTAAGTTAATGAAGTCTTAAGGAATGTGAGCTATGTCAGGTTGTTTGGGTTGTGTGTTTGGACAGGTGATGTGAAGTCACACTACACTAGTTTTCAAATGAAAATGTCCTACTTAGAAAGAGACTGAACCAAGACCGTGTGATGAGAGAAACAGGAAATGCATATTACAAATCTCTACATGTACAATATGAATATGTATATTAACACTTTTTGTTACGTATTCAACATTAATACTGTCATTTAAAATCTCAACATTTCAAACATCCAAATGTAAAAGGTAAATGATATTAAATATAGTACTACTAAACCAGGACCATGGGGGAGCAGGGCCTGGTGGAAACCTTCCTGTTTAGATGTATCAGAGCCCATTAATAACAGGATATAACCAGGACCATGGGGGAGCAGGGCCTGGTGGAAACCTTCCTGTTTAGATGTATGAGAGCCCTATAATAACAGGATATAACCAGGACCATGGGGGAGCAGGGCCTAGTGGAAACCTTCCTGTTTAGATGTATCAGAGCCCTATAATAACAGGATATAACCAGGACCATGGGGGTGCAGGGCCTAGTGGAAACCCTTCTGTTTAGATGTATCAGAGCCCTATAATAACAGGATATAACCAGGACCATGGGGGAGCAGGGCCTAGTGAAAACCCTCCTGTTTAGATGTATCAGAGCCCTATAATAACAGGATATAACCAGGACCATGGGGGAGCAGGGCCTAGTGGAAACCCTCCTGTTTAGATGTATCAGAGCCCTATAATAACAGGATATAACCAGGACCATGGGGGAGCAGGGCCTAGTGGAAACCCTCTTGTTTAGATGTATCAGAGCCCTATAATAACAGGATATAACC
The DNA here is from genome assembly GCF_045791955.1 of Oncorhynchus clarkii lewisi. Lineage (NCBI taxonomy): Eukaryota > Metazoa > Chordata > Actinopteri > Salmoniformes > Salmonidae > Oncorhynchus > Oncorhynchus clarkii. The sequence goes on along the minus strand of NW_027258145.1, from coordinate 93,994 downwards.
AGGACCATGGGGGAGCAGGGCCTAGTGGAAACCCTTCTGTTTAGATGTATCAGAGCCCTATAATAACAGGATATAACCAGGACCATGGGGGAGCAGGGCCTGGTGGAAACCCTCCTGTTTAGATGTATCGGAGCCCTATAATAACAGGATATAACCAGGACCATGGGGGAGCAGGGCCTAGTGAAAACCTTCCTGTTTAGATGTATCAGAGCCCTATAATAACAGGATATAACCAGGACCATGGGGGAGCAGGGCCTAGTGGAAACCCTCCTGTTTAGATGTATCAGAGCCCTATAATAACAGGATATAACCAGGACTATGGGGGAGCAGGGCCTAGTGAAAACCCTCCTGTTTAGATGTATCAGAGCCCTATAATAACAGGATATAACCAGGACCATGGGGGAGCAGGGCCTAGTGAAAACCTTCCTGTTTAGATGTATCAGAGCCCTATAATAACATGATATAACCAGGACCATGGGGGAGCAGGGCCTGGTGGAAACCCTCCTGTTTAGATGTATCAGAGCCCTATAATAACAGGATATAACCAGGACCATGGGGGAGCAGGGCCTGGTGAAAACCCTCCTGTTTAGATGTATCAGAGCCCTATAATAACAGGATATAACCAGGACCATGGGGGAGCAGGGCCTGGTGAAAACCCTCCTGTTTAGATGTATCAGAGCCCTATAATAACAGGATATAACCAGGACCATGGGGGAGCAGGGCCTAGTGAAAACCCTCTTGTTTAGATGTATCAGAGCCCTATAATAACAGGATATAACCAGGACCATGGGGGAGCAGGGCCTGGTGAAAACCCTCCTGTTTAGATGTATCAGAGCCCTATAATAACAGGATATAACCAGGACCATGGGGGAGCAGGGCCTAGTGAAAACCCTCCTGTTTAGATGTATCAGAGCCCTATAATAACAGGATATAACCAGGACCATGGGGGAGCAGGGCCTGGTGAAAACCCTCCTGTTTAGATGTATCAGAGCCCTATAATAACAGGATATAACCAGGACCATGGGGGAGCAGGGCCTGGTGAAAACCCTCCTGTTTAGATGTATCAGAGCCCTATAATAACAGGATATAACCAGGACCATGGGGGAGCAGGGCCTGGTGAAAACCCTCCTGTTTAGATGTATCAGAGCCCTATAATAACAGGATATAACCAGGACCATGGGGGAGCAGGGCCTAGTGGAAACCCTCCTGTTTAGAAGTCAACAGAGCCCTATAATAACAGGATATAACCAGGACCATGGGGGAGCAGGGCCTGGTGGAAACCTTCCTGTTTAGATGTATCAGAGCCCTATAATAACAGGATATAACCAGGACCATGGGGGAGCAGGGCCTAGTGAAAACCCTCCTGTTTAGATGTATCGGAGCCCTATAATAACATGATATAACCAGGACCATGGGGGAGCAGGGCCTAGTGAAAACCCTCCTGTTTAGATGTATCAGAGCCCTATAATAACATGATATAACCAGGACCATGGGGGAGCAGGGCCTAGTGAAAACCCTCCTGTTTAGATGTATCAGAGCCCTATAATAACATGATATAACCAGGACCATGGGGGAGCAGGGCCTAGTGAAAACCCTCCTGTTTAGATGTATCAGAGCCCTATAATAACAGGATATAACCAGGACCATGGGGGAGCAGGGCCTAGTGGAAACCCTCCTGTTTAGATGTATCAGAGCCCTATAATAACAGGATATAACCAGGACCATGGGGGAGCAGGGCCTAGTGGAAACCCTCCTGTTTAGATGTATCAGAGCCCTATAATAACAGGATATAACCAGGACCATGGGGGAGCAGGGCCTGGTGAAAACCCTCCTGTTTAGATGTATCAGAGCCCTATAATAACAGGATATAACCAGGACCATGGGGGAGCAGGGCCTGGTGGAAACCCTCCTGTTTAGATGTATCGGAGCCCTATAATAACAGGATATAACCAGGACCATGGGGGAGCAGGGCCTAGTGAAAACCTTCCTGTTTAGATGTATCAGAGCCCTATAATAACAGGATATAACCAGGACCATGGGGGAGCAGGGCCTAGTGGAAACCCTCCTGTTTAGATGTATCAGAGCCCTATAATAACAGGATATAACCAGGACCATGGGGGAGCAGGGCCTAGTGAAAACCCTCCTGTTTAGATGTATCAGAGCCCTATAATAACAGGATATAACCAGGACCATGGGGGAGCAGGGCCTAGTGAAAACCTTCCTGTTTAGATGTATCAGAGCCCTATAATAACATGATATAACCAGGACCATGGGGGAGCAGGGCCTGGTGGAAACCCTCCTGTTTAGATGTATCAGAGCCCTATAATAACAGGATATAACCAGGACCATGGGGGAGCAGGGCCTGGTGAAAACCCTCCTGTTTAGATGTATCAGAGCCCTATAATAACAGGATATAACCAGGACCATGGGGGAGCAGGGCCTGGTGAAAACCCTCCTGTTTAGATGTATCAGAGCCCTATAATAACAGGATATAACCAGGACCATGGGGGAGCAGGGCCTAGTGAAAACCCTCTTGTTTAGATGTACCAGAGCCCTATAATAACAGGATATAACCAGGACCATGGGGGAGCAGGGCCTGGTGAAAACCCTCCTGTTTAGATGTATCAGAGCCCTATAATAACAGGATATAACCAGGACCATGGGGGAGCAGGGCCTAGTGAAAACCCTCCTGTTTAGATGTATCAGAGCCCTATAATAACAGGATATAACCAGGACCATGGGGGAGCAGGGCCTGGTGAAAACCCTCCTGTTTAGATGTATCAGAGCCCTATAATAACAGGATATAACCAGGACCATGGGGGAGCAGGGCCTGGTGAAAACCCTCCTGTTTAGATGTATCAGAGCCCTATAATAACAGGATATAACCAGGACCATGGGGGAGCAGGGCCTGGTGAAAACCCTCCTGTTTAGATGTATCAGAGCCCTATAATAACAGGATATAACCAGGACCATGGGGGAGCAGGGCCTAGTGGAAACCCTCCTGTTTAGAAGTCAACAGAGCCCTATAATAACAGGATATAACCAGGACCATGGGGGAGCAGGGCCTGGTGGAAACCTTCCTGTTTAGATGTATCAGAGCCCTATAATAACAGGATATAACCAGGACCATGGGGGAGCAGGGCCTAGTGAAAACCCTCCTGTTTAGATGTATCGGAGCCCTATAATAACATGATATAACCAGGACCATGGGGGAGCAGGGCCTAGTGAAAACCCTCCTGTTTAGATGTATCAGAGCCCTATAATAACATGATATAACCAGGACCATGGGGGAGCAGGGCCTAGTGAAAACCCTCCTGTTTAGATGTATCAGAGCCCTATAATAACATGATATAACCAGGACCATGGGGGAGCAGGGCCTAGTGAAAACCCTCCTGTTTAGATGTATCAGAGCCCTATAATAACATGATATAACCAGGACCATGGGGGAGCAGGGCCTAGTGAAAACCTTCCTGTTTAGATGTATGAGAGCCCTATAATAACAGGATATAACCAGGACCATGGGGGAGCAGGGCCTAGTGAAAACCCTCCTGTTTAGATGTATCAGAGCCCTATAATAACATGATATAACCAGGACCATGGGGGAGCAGGGCCTGGTGAAAACCCTCCTGTTTAGATGTATCAGAGCCCTATAATAACAGGATATAACCAGGACCATGGGGGAGCAGGGCCTAGTGAAAACCCTCCTGTTTAGAAGTCAACAGAGCCCTATAATAACAGGATATAACTGCTCCCCCATGGTCCTGGTTATATCCTGTTATTATAGGGCTCTGATGCATCTAAACAGGAGGGTTTTCACCAGGCCCTGCTCTTGGCCACGTTCTGTTATAATCTCCACCCGGCACAGCCAGAAGAGGACTGGCCACCCCACATAGCCTGGTTCCTCTCTAGGTTTCTTCCTAGGTTTTGGCCTTTCTAGGGAGTTTTTCCCAGCCACCGTGCCTCTACACCTGCAATGCTTGCTGTTTGGGGTTTTAGGCTGGGTTTCTGTACAGCACTTTGAGATATCAGCGGATGTACAAAGGGCTATATAAATACATTTGATTTGATTTGTCTCCTGACCCCTCCTGTCTCAGCCTCCAGTATTTATGCTGCAGTAGTTTATGTGTAGAGGGGCGAGGGTCCGTTTGTTATATCTGGAGTACTTCTCCTGTCCTATTCGGTGTCCTGTGTGAGTCTAAGTGTGCGTTCTCTAATTCTCTCTTTCTCTCTTTCTTTCTCTCTCTTGGAGGACCTGAGCCCTAGGACCATGCCTCAGGACTACCTGACATGATGACTCCTTGCTGTCCCCAGTCCACCTGGCCGTGCTGCTGCTCCAGTTTCAACTGTTCTGCCTGTAATTATTATTATTTGACCATGCTGGTAATTTATGAACATTTGAACATCTTGGCCACGTTCTGTTATAATCTCCACCCGGCACAGCCAGAAGAGGACTGGCCACCTCACATAGCCTGGTTCCTCTCTAGGTTTCTTCCTAGGTTTTGGCCTTTCTAGGGAGTTTTTCCTAGCCACTGTGCTTCTACACCTGCATTGCTTGATGTTTGGGGTTTTAGGCTGGGTTTCTGTACAGCACTTTGAGATATCAGCTGATGTTTGAAGGGCTATATAAATACATTTGATTTGATTTGAACAGAGAACATTAATACCATGATATAACCAGGACCATGGGGGATTAGTGCCTGGTGAAAACCCTCCTGTTTAGATGTATGAGAGCCCTATAATAACAGTATATAACCAGGACCATGGGGGAGCAGGGCCTGGTGAAAACCCTACTGTTTAGATGTATGAGAGCCCTATAATAACAGTATATAACAAGGACCATGGGGGAGCAGGGCCTGGCGAAAACCCTCCTGTTTAGATGTTTGAGGGCCCTATAATAACAGGATATAACCAGGACCATGGGGGAGCAGGGCCTGGTGAAAACCCTCCAGTTTAGAAGTAAACCGAGCCCATTAATAACATGATATAACCAGGACCATGGGGGAGCAGGGCCTGGTGAAAACCCTCCTGTTTAGAAGTCAACAGAGCCCATTAATAACATGATATAACCAGGACCACGGGGGAGCAGGGCCTAGTGAAAACCCTCCTGTTTAGATATATGAGAGCCCATTAATAACATGATATAACCAGGACCATGGGGGAGCAGGGCCTAGTGAAAACCCTCCTGTTTAGATATATGAGAGCCCTATAATAACATGATATAACCAGGACCATGGGGGAGCAGGGCCTAGTGAAAACCCTCCTGTTTAGAAGTCAACAGAGCCCATTAATAACAGGATATAACCAGGACCATGGGGGAGCAGGGCCTGGTGAAAACCCTCCTGTTTAGAAGTCAACAGAGCCCATTAATAACAGGATATAACCAGGACCATGGGGGAGCAGGGCCTGGTGTAAACCCTCCTGTTTAGATGTATGAGAGCCCAATAATAACAGGATATAACCAGGACCATGGGGGAGCAGGGCCTGGTAAAAACCCTCCTGTTTAGAAGTCAACAGAGCCCATTAATAACAGGATATAACCAGGACCATGGGGGAGCAGGGCCTGGTGAAAACCCTCCTGTTTAGATGTATGAGAGCCCTATAATAACAGGATATAACCAGGACCATGGGGGAGCAGGGCCTGGTGAAAACCCTCCTGTTTAGATGTATCAGAGCCCATTAATAACAGGATATAACCAGGACCATGGGGGAGCAGGGCCTGGTGAAAACCCTCCTGTTTAGATGTATGAGAGCCCTATAATAACAGGATATAACCAGGACCATGGGGGAGCAGGGCCTGGTGAAAACCCTCCTGTTTAGATGTATGAGAGCCCTATAATAACATGATATAACCAGGACCATGGGGGAGCAGGGCCTGGTGAAAACCCTCCTGTTTAGATGTATGAGAGCCCTATAATAACAGGATATAACCAGGACCATGGGGGAGCAGGGCCTGGTGAAAACCCTCCTGTTTAGATGTATGAGAGCCCTATAATAACATGATATAACCAGGACCATGGGGGAGCAGGGCCTGGTAAAAACCCTCCTGTTTAGATGTATGAGAGCCCTATAATAACATGATATAACCAGGACCATGGGGGAGCAGGGCCTGGTGAAAACCCTCCTGTTTAGATGTATGAGAGCCCTATAATAACATGATATAACCAGGACCATGGGGGAGCAGGGCCTGGTAAAAACCCTCCTGTTTAGATGTATGAGAGCCCTATAATAACATGATATAACCAGGACCATGGGGGAGCAGGGCCTGGTGAAAACTCTCCTGTTTAGAAGTCAACAGATTCCATTAACACATCAGCAGATGACAGATGACTTTATATGCCATGCAAGTAGCCCCAGACAATGGCTTCAGTCATGACAGATTGGCCTGCTATAACCCACTTTATGTTAAACTCATTCTCACTGTTATTTTTCACAATTGTGATTGTGTTCCTCCTCGTGGCATTGTCCTCGGTGGACTAACTGGCTTCCTGTGGTAATGATTCCTCCTCGTGGCTTTGTTTTCTGCATAATCGGGTTGGTAGTCAAGGCTTTGGGTGACACAGCCATCTGTCAATTTCCTTTGCTTTGTAAAATGCTGTGGAATAATGTTCTATACAACTAGAGCCTTTCTGTTATCAGGCAGGGAGGGAAAAGGCCGATCCAATCAGCCTCTTCCGAGGTGAAGGGAAATATTTTACACTCTCATTATTATGTTGTAGTCTTGGTTCCATAGATATATTACCATTTCATTATTATGTTGTAGTCTTGGTTCCATAGATATTTTACCATCTCATTATTATGTTGTAGTCTTGGTTCCATAGATATTTTACCATCTCATTATTATGTTGTAGTCTTGGTTCCATAGATATTTTACCATCTCATTATTATGTTGTAGTCTTGGTTCCATAGATATTTTACCATCTCATTATTATGTTGTAGTCTTGGTTCCATAGATATTTTACCATCTCATTATTACGTTGTTCCCTTGGTTACATAACTTCATCTTTCCTCTCCCCTGTCACATGGGCATCTTGTATTATACAATTTAGAGCCACAATTCAATTAACTTGATGAGTTATCATCCTCGTTTGCCTGGATTCAGGGGGTGGGCCATTTCGGTCTGAACCAATCATCTTTCCTTGTTGAGCCTGTCAACTGGCAGTTTTTGCCTGAATCCTCATTATGTCATGATGTCTCGCCATCTGTCCTCTCCACCATGACGTCTCCCCATCTGTCATCTCCACCATGATGTCTCCCCATCTGTCCTCTCCACCATGATGTCTCCTCATGATGTCTCCCATCTGTCCAATCTACCATGATGTCTCCCCATCTGTCCTCTCCACCATGATGTCTCCACATCTGTCCTCTCCACCATGATGTCTCCTCATGATGTCTCCCCATCTGTCCTCTCCTACATGATGTCTCCCCATCTGTCATCTCCACCATGTTGTCTCCTCATCTGTCCTCTCCACCATGATGTCTCCTCATGATGTCTCCCCATCTGTCCTCTCCACCATGATGTCTCCCAATCTGTCCTCTCCACCATGAAGTCTCACCATCTGTCCTCTCCACCATGATGTCTCCCCATCTGTCATCTCCACCATGATGTCTCCCAATCTGTCCTCTCCACCATGATGTCTCACCATCTGTCCTCTACACCGTGATGTCTCCTCATCTGTCATCTCCACCATGAAGTCTCACCATCTGTCCTCTCCACCATGATGTCTCCCCATCTGTCATCTCCACCATGATGTCTCCTCATCTGTCATCTCCACCATGAAGTCTCACCATCTGTCATCTCCACCATGATGTCTCACCATCTGTCCTCTACACCGTGATGTCTCCATCTGTCCTCTCTACCATGATGTCTCTCCATCTGTCCTCTCCACCATGATGTCTCCCCATCTGTCCTCTCCATCATGATGTCTCCATCTGTCATATCCACCATGATGTCTCCCCATCTGTCCTCTCCAACATGATGTCTCCCATCTGTCATCTCCACCAGGGTGTCACCCCATCTGTCCTCTCCATCATGATGTCTCCCATCTGTCATCTCCACCATGATGTCTCCCAATCTGTCCTCTCCACCATGATGTCTCCCCATCTGTCCTCTCCACCATGATATCTCCCCATCTGTCCTCTCCAACATGATGTCTCCCAATCTGTCCTCTCCACCATGATGTCTCACCATCTGTCCTCTCCACCATGATGTCTCACCATCTGTCCTCTACACCGTGATGTCTCCATTTGTCCTCTCCAACATGATGTCTCCCATCTGTCATTTCCACCAGGATGTCACCCCATCTGTCTTCTCCAACATGATGTCTCCCCATCTGTCTTCTCCATCATTATGTCTCATATCTGTCATCTTCACCATGATGTCTCTCCATCTGTCCTCTCCATCATGATGTCTCCCATCAGTCATCTCCACCATGTAGTCTCCCCATCTGTCCTCTCCAACAGGATGTCTCCCATCTGTCATCTCCACCATGATGTCTCCCTATCTGTCATCTCCACTATGATGTCTCCCCATCTGTCATCTCCATCATGATGTCTCCCATCAGTCATCTCCACCATGTAGTCTCCCCATCTGTCGTCTCCAACATGATGTCTCCCCATCTGTCATCTCCACCATGATGTCTCCCTATCTGTCATCTCCACTATGATGTCTCCCCATCTGTCCTCTCCAACATGATGTCTCCACATCTGTCCTCTCCATCATGATGTCTCCCATCTGTCATCCCCATCATGATGTCTCCCATCTGTCATCTCCACCATGATGTCTCCCCATCTGTCATCTCCACCATGATGTCTCACCATCTGTCCGCTCCACTTTGATGTCTCCCCATCTGTCCTCTCCGTCATGATGTCTCCCATCTGTCATCTCCACCATGTTGTCTCCCCATCTGTCCTCTCCAACAGGATGTCGCCCATCTGTCATCTCCACCATGATGTCTCCCCATCTGTCCTCTCCACCATGATGTCTCCCATCTGTCCTCTCCACCATGATGTCTCCCCATCTGTCCTCTCAACCATGATGTGTCCTCATCTGTCCTCTCCACCATGATGTCTCCACATCTGTCCTCTCCACCATGATGTCTCCCCATCTGTCCTCTCCACCCTGATGTCCCCTCATCTGTCATCTCCACCATGATGTCTCCCCATCTGTCCTCTCCACCATGATGTCTCCCATCTGTCCTCTCCAACATGATTTCGCCTCATCTGTCCTCTCCACGAAGATTGCCCCCCATCTGTCCTCTCCAGCACGATGTCTCCCCACCTGACCTCTCCACCATGATGTCTCCCCATCTGTCCTCTCCACCATGATGTCTCCTCATCTGTCCTCTCCACCATGATGTCTCCTCATCTGTCCTCTCCACCATGATGTCTCCTCATCTGTCCTCTCCACCATGATGTCTCCTCATCTGTCATCTCCACCATGATGTCTCCCATCTGTCCTCTCCACCATGATGTCTCCCTATCTGTCATCTCCACTATGATGTCTCCCCATCTGTCCTCTCCAACATGATGTCTCCCCATCTGTCCTCTCCATCATGATGTCTCCCATCTGTCATCCCACTCATGATGTCTCCCATCTGTCATCTCCACCATGATGTCTCCCCATCTGTCATCTCCACCATGATGTCTCACCATCTGTCCGCTCCACTTTGATGTCTCCCCATCTGTCCTCTCCAACAGGATGTCTCCCATCTGTCCTCTCCACCATGATGTCTCCCTATCTGTCATCTCCACTATGATGTCTCCCCATCTGTCCTCTCCAACATGATGTCTCCCCATCTGTCCTCTCCATCATGATGTCTCCCATCTGTCATCCCACTCATGATGTCTCCCATCTGTCATCTCCACCATGTTGTCTCCCCATCTGTCCTCTCCAACAGGATGTCGCCCATCTGTCATCTCCACCATGATGTCTCCACATCTGTCCTCTCCACCATGATGTCTCCCCATCTGTCCTCTCCACCATGATGTCCCCTCATCTGTCATCTCCACCATTATGTCTCCCCATCTGTCCTCTCCACCATGATGTCTCCCATCTGTCCTCTCCAACATGATTTCGCCTCATCTGTCCTCTCCACGAAGATGGCCCCCCATCTGTCCTCTCCACCATGATGTCTCCCCATCTGTCCTCTCCACCATGATGTCTCCCCATCTGTCCTCTCAACCATGATGTCTCCTCATCTGTCCTCTCCACCATGATGTCTCCACATCTGTCCTCTCCACCATGATGTCTCCCCATCTGTCCTCTCCACCATGATGTCCCCTCATCTGTCATCTCCACCATGATGTCTCCCCATCTGTCCTCTCCACCATGATGTCCCCTCATCTGTCATCTCCACCATGATATCTCCCCATCTGTCCTCTCCACCATGATGTCTCCCATCTGTCCTCTCCAACATGATTTCTCCTCATCTGTCCTCTCCACGACGATGGCCCCTCATCTGTCCTCTCCAGCACGATGTCTCCCCACCTGACCTCTCCACCATGATGTCTCCCCATCTGTCCTCTCCACCATGATGTCTCCTCATCTGTCCTCTCCACCATGATGTCTCCTCATCTGTCCTCTCCACCATGATGTCTCCTCATCTGTCCTTTCCACCATGATGTCTCCCATCTGTCATCTCCACCATGATGTCTCCCATCTGTCATCTCCACCATGATGTCTCCCATCTGTCATCTCCACCTTGATGTCTCCGCATCTGTCATCTTATATTATAGAGACACAGGTTATATTATAGAGACACAGAGAGAGGGTTATTTTATAGAGACACAGAGAGGGTTATGTTATAGAGACACAGAGACAGAGAGGGTTATACTATAGAGACACAGAGAGGGTTATATTATAGAGACACAGAGACAGAGAGGGTTATATTACAGAGACACAGAGACAGAGAGGGTTATATTATAGAGACACAGAGACAGAGAGGGTTATACTATAGAGACACAGAGACAGAGAGGGTTATACTATAGAGACACAGAGACAGAGAGGGTTATATTATAGAGACACAGAGACAGAGAGGGTTATATTACAGAGACACAGAGACAGAGAGGATTATATTATAGACACACAGAGACAGAGAGGGTTATGTTATAGAGAGACACAGAGACAGAGAGGGTTATATTATAGAGACTCAGAGACAGAGAGGGTTATATTATAGAGACACAGAGACAGAGAGGGTTATATTATAGAGAGACACAGAGACAGAGATGGTTATATTATAGAGACAGAGACAGAGAGGGTTATATTATAGAGAGACACAGAGACAGAGAGGGTTATATTATAGAGAGACACAGAGACAGAGAGGGTTATATTATAGAGACACAGAGACAGGGAGGGTTATATTATAGAGACACAGAGACAGAGAGGGTTATATTATAGAGAGACACAGAGATAGAGAGGGTCGTTTTATGTCATTTCAACAAGCCACGATATCCACCATCTCAGATTGTTCTGAAATTAACATTCCTGCAACGTTCTTTGGATGAAATTCAATTTGATCTCTGAGGAATTAAGTTAATTGAGTGCACCGAAACTGGCCATTTTCATTTAAAGGATTTATATAATTTTCAATAAATATAGTACTTAACATCTGAGTTGAACCCAAGGTTTAACTAACAACGAGTAAGGCATGAGTAACCCAACGAAATGTTCCATAGCCACCCATGGACCCTCTACACCCCACGCCAATCCCACCTCAGCAACCAGTATATAGCCACCCACGAACACACAACACCACACACCAATCCCACCTTAACAACCAGTATATAGCCACCCACGGAGCTTCTTCACCCCACATCAATCCCACCTCAACAACCAGTATATAGCCACCCACGAACACACAACACCACACACCAATCCCACCTTAACAACCAGTATATAGCCACCCACGGAGCCTCTTCACCCCACACCAATCCCACCACAACAACCAGTATATAGCCACCCACGGAGCCTCTTCACCCCACACCAATCCCACCTCAACAACCAGTATGTAGTATCAGTTCTCTATGTCTGACCAGTACATGTAGTATGGAGCTGGGGATTGGAGTGTTGTTTCTTCATCCTACATATTGCATTCCCAGTGAATTTCCCCCCTGTTCAGAGAAATGTGTCATTGAAGTTGTTATGTGTATGTCATATCCTACATATTGTCATATTAGCATAGATATCCAACAGATGGCGCTGTTCCTGCTTTTAGGTGATGTTTTTAAGGGGGAATATTAAATCACCTACTAGCAGGAACATCACTATTGGTCAGAACCTGGTAAATCATGATTTTTAAATCACCTACTAGCAGGAACATCACTATTGGTCAGAACCTGGTAAATGATGATTTTTAAATCACCTACTAGCAGGAACATCACTGTTGGTCAGAACCTGGCAAATCATGATTTTTAAATCACCTACTAGCAGGAACATCACTATTGGTCAGAACCTGGTAAATCATGATTTTTAAATCACCTACTAGCAGGAACATCACTATTGGTTATAGGAGGGTTATACTGGAGGGAAACACAGAGAGAGGGTCATACTGGAGAGAAACACAGAGAGAGGGTTATACTGGAGAGAGGGTTATACTGGAGAGAAACAGAGAGAGGGTCATACTGGAGAGAAACACAGACAGAGGGTTATACTGGAGGGAAACACAGAGAGAGGGTTATACTGGAGAGAAACACAGAGAGAGGGTTATACTGGAGGGAACACAGAGAGAGGGTTATACTGGAGAGAAACAGAGAGAGGGTTATACTGGAGAGAGGGTTATACTGGAGAGAAACACAGAGAGAGGGTTATACTGGAGAGAAACACAGAGAGAGGGTTATACTGGAGAGAAACACAGAGAGAGGGTTATACTGGAGGGAACACAGAGAGAGGGTTATACTGGAGAGAGGGTTATACTGGAGGGAAACACGGAGAGAGGGTTATACTGGAGAGAAACAAAGAGAGAGGGTTATACTGGAGAGAAACACAGAGAGAGGGTTATACTGGAGAGAGGGTTGTACTGGAGAGAAATACAGAGAGAGTGTTATACTGGAGAGAAACACAGAGAGAGGGTTATACTGGAGAGAGGGTTGTACTGGAGAGAACCACAGAGAGAGGGTTGTACTGGAGAGAAACACAGAGAGAGGGTTATACTGGAGGGAAACACAGAGAGAGGGTTATACTGGAGGGAAACACAGAGAGAGGGTTATACTGGAGGGAACACAGAGAGAGGGTTATACTGGAGAGAAACAGAGAGAGGGTTATACTGGAGGGAAACACAGAGAGAGGGTTATACTGGAGAGAAACACAGAGAGAGGGTTATACTGGAGGGAACACAGAGAGAGGGTTATACTGGAGAGAAACAGAGAGAGGGTTATACTGGAGAGAACCACAGAGAAAGGGTTATACTGGAGAGAAACACAGAGAGAGGGTTATACTGGAGAGAAACACAGAGAGAGGGTTATACTGGAGAGAAACACAGAGAGAGGGTTATACTGGAGAGAACCACAGAGAGAGGGTTGTACTGGAGGGAACACAGAGAGAGGGTTATACTGGAGGGAACACAGAGAGAGGGTTATACTGGAGAGAAACAGAGAGAGGGTTATACTGGAGAGAACCACAGAGAGAGGGTTATACTGGAGAGAAACACAGAGAGAGGGTTATACTGGAGAGAAACACAGAGAGAGGGTTATACTGGAGAGAAACACAGAGAGAGGGTTATACTGGAGAGAACCACAGAGAGAGGGTTGTACTGGAGAGAAACACAGAGAGAGGGTTATACTGGAGGGAACACAGAGAGAGGGTTATACTGGAGAGAAACACAGAGAGAGGGTTGTACTGGAGAGAAACACAGAGAGAGGGTTATACTGGAGGGAACACAGAGAGAGGGTTATACTGGAGACAAACAGAGAGAGGGTTATACTGGAGAGAACCACAGAGAGAGGGTTATACTGGAGAGAAACACAGAGAGAGGGTTATACTGGAGAGAAACACAGAGAGAGGGTTATACTGGATCCAGTCTTAACTCTCATGTTACAGGATCTGATGTTAGCCTCAGATTAACTCTGATGTTACAGGAATTGATGTTAGCCTCAGATGAACTCTGATGTTACAGGATCTGATGTTAGCCTCAGATGAACTCTGATGTTACAGGATCTGATGTTAGCCTCAGATTAACTCTGATGTTACAGAATCTGATGTTAGCCTCAGATTAACTCTGATGTTACAGGATCTGATGTTGGCCTCAGATTAACTCTGATGTTACAGGATCTTATGTTAGCCTCAGATTAACTCTGATGTTACAGGATCTGATGTTAGCCTCAGATTAACTCTCATGTTACAGGATCTGATGTTAGCCTCAGATTAACTCTGATGTTACAGGATCTGATGTTAGCCTCAGATGTTAGCCTCAGATTAACTCTGATGTTACAGGATCAGATGTTAGCCTCAGATTAACTCTGATGTTACAGGATCTGATGTTAGCCTCAGATGTTAGCCTCAGATGTTAGCCTCAGATTAACTCTGATGTTACAGGATTTGATGTTAACCTCAGATTAACTCTGATGTTACAGGATCTGATGTTAGCCTCAGATTAACTCTGATGTTACAGGATCTGATGTTAGCCTCAGATTAACTCTGATGTTACAGGATCTGATGTTAGCCTCAGATTAACTCTGATGTTACAGGATCTGATGTTAGCCTCAGATTAACTCTGATTTGAACTCAACCACCTAGCTGTTCACACACTCCTAGCTGTTCACACACTCCTAGCCGTTCACACACTCCTAGCTGTTCACACACACCTAGCTGTTCACACACACCTAGCCGTTCACACACTCCTAGCTGTTCACACACACCTAGCTGTTCACACACACCTAGCCGTTCACACACTCCTAGCTGTTCACACACTCCTAGCTGTTCACACACTCCTAGCTGTTCACACACTCCTAGCTGTTCACACACACCTAGCTGTTCACACACACCTAGCCGTTCACACACTCCTAGCCGTTCACACACTCCTAGCTGTTCACACACACCTAGCCGTTCACACACTCCTAGCCGTTCACACACTCCTAGCTGTTCACACACTCCTAGCTGTTCACACACTCCTAGCTGTTCACACACCTAGCCGTTCACACTCCTAGCCGTTCACACACTCCTAGCTGTTCACACACTCCTAGCTGTTCACACACTCCTAGCTGTTCACACACCTAGCCGTTCACACTCCTAGCTGTTCACACACCTAGCCGTTCACACACACCTAGCCATTAACACACCTAGCCGTTCACACACTCCTAGCCGTTCACACACACCTAGCTGTTCACACACCTAGCCGTTCACACACACCTAGCCGTTCACACACCTAGCCGTTCACACACTCCTAGCCGTTCACACACTCCTAGCTGTTCACACACTCCTAGCTGTTCACACACCTAGCCGTTCACACTCCTAGCTGTTCACACACTCCTAGCTGTTCACACACCTAGCCGTTCACACTCCTAGCTGTTCACATACCTAGCCGTTCACACACTCCTAGCTGTTCACACACTCCTAGCTGTTCACACACTCCTAGCTGTTCACACACCTAGCCGTTCACACTCCTAGCCGTTCACACTCCTAGCTGTTCACACACTCCTAGCTGTTCACATTCACCTAGCTGTTCACTAGCACCACGCTAGGTAGAGGCCAATAGACTAGCACCATGCTAGGTAGAGGCCAATAGACTAGCACCATGCTAGGTAGAACCAATAGACTAGCACCATGTCAGGTAGAGGCCAATATACTAGCACCATGCTAGGTAGAGGCCAATAGACTAGCACCATGCCAGGTAGAGGCCAATAGACTAGTACCATTCTAGGTAGAGGCCAATAGACTAGCATCATGCCAGGTAGAGGCCAATAGACTAGCATCATGCCAGGTAGAGGCCAATAGACTAGCATCATGCCAGGTAGAGGCCAATAGACTAGCATCATGCCAGGTAGAGGCCAATAGACTAGTACCATTCTAGGTAGAGGCCAATAGACTGGCATCATGCCAGGTAGAGGCCAATAGACTAGCATCATGCCAGGTAGAGGCCAATAGACTAGCATCATGCCAGGTAGAGGCCAATAGACTAGCATCATGCCAGGTAGAGGCCAATAGACTAGCATCATGCCAGGTAGAGGCCAATAGCCTAGCACCATGCCAGGTAGAGGCCAATAGACTAGCACCATGCCAGGTAGAGGCCAATAGACTAGCACCATGCCAGGTATAAGGGCAGCAGCCTCGGCCAATAGCCTTCCAGAGATCTGAGCCCATCTCTCAGCTGTGCCAGAGAGAGGGCTGCCATGATGTGGACATCAGTTTGGCATTAACCCTTCCATTTCACCTGTCTATCCTCCTAATCACAAACACATTACCATTAGAATGATGGCCTGTACGGTTGTGGTGTTTCAGTCCCACTTTAACTTAAACACTTCTTAAAGCTTTAAAGAAGCAGCTTGCTTTCTTCTAAATGATCT